>NW_003299093.1:142769-246192 GCF_000151645.1 Tuber melanosporum | reverse complement strand
CGACCCGTACTATATGTCTGTTGATGATTCCAAAGACACCAGTTTCGACACTGCAGAAGGAGCAGAAGAGGTGATGGATGAAGTTAATGATGGATCGACCCAACCTCTCCTTACTCTTAATCCTGCCCCAAGACGACACCAAGGTCTTGAAGAACTCGAACAAGCAGCAGCCTACATGGATGCAATATCTTACCTACACCCTCCATAGTCAGCACCACCATCCTCTCTCCCCAGATTCGATTTACGACCACTGTATGGTGGACTCTTACGAGTATACAACAATGAAACTATTGTTTCTGTTATGCCTCCTACGATTCCTGAGTATCGCCAACAGCTCTATGAAACCTTTGAAGAAGAGGAAGCCCCTATCAAACCCACAAGAGGATCTCTCATTGAGGATGAACAAAATGTTAGATCAACTACAAAGGAATTGACCTCCTCTTTTCGAAGCCAAATGATAGCAGGATATTTCCAGGACCCGATCTACTTCAAAGTTATAGATAACTCCAAATATGGAGATCTCGCCCCCTACAACATATCTAATGGAATGGTCTATACCAGCACCTGTTATAGTGAATATTGCCTATACATTCCGAATGGCCATATGTTCAATGGAATGACTATTAGGGAATATGTCATTACCGAAATCCACAACAAAGGACACCATAGTATGGACCGCAACCTCCAATATGCCTCAGAATATGTTTACTGGCTTGAAATGTGAAAGAATTTCCTTGATTTCAGTAAACAATATGAACTCTGACAGGCAAATAAGAAACGAATACAAGTACTTAAAGGGAAAGTGCAGACCCTCCAGCTACTGTGTGAAATATTTGAATCCTATGCCATCAATTTCGCAGGCCCATTCAACAAGTCCGCCAGATATGATACTATCTTGGTAGCTGTGGATCGGTTTTCTGGATACACATGGCTCATACCAATAAAAGTCTCTGATTCCTTTAAAGACAACTGGAATAACCTCCAGCAATATCTATTTACCCCCCATGGATACCCATTATCTATTGTCAGTGATGCTTATCCCCGCTTCACCACCAGATTCTGGAAACAAATCTTAACTTTCCTTGAAATCAACCATATAATGGCTGCTCCTAGACATCATGAGACTAATGGCCAAGCAGAATAGAAAATTCACGAAGTCAAGACCGGAATTAGGAACATAATCAATAAACGACAGACTAACTTGGAACCAGCTCTCATTGAACTCGCCATATATATTAATGCCGGGTATTCAGACATCTTGGAAATATTTCCATACAAGGCAATCTTCGGCCACCAATACCCTCTCCTACCTACAACACTATTCAAGAATTTCTCGGTTCCCACCTCCAATGACTACCTAAACCACCATCAAGCAATTTGGAATGATGCCTTCTAAGCTATTAAAGCTGCCCGATTCCGGAGCACTACTACTGCTCAGAAGCAACGATGCAAGTATGTTCCTATTCTACCAGGTGATATGCTCATGGTACATAGAAACATGTTTATTACCAATGTTGGACATAGCAAGAAACTACAGCCCCGATGGCAAAGACCTTTCAAGGTCTTATCCTTTGACAAGCATACAGAAAACTACACTGTCCAGATAGATAGACGCATGTACCGCCGTAATACTGCAGTGTTCTACACCTCTGCTGTCAAGCGATTCCACCCAAATAATAACGCCAAGTTCTCTGGGAGAATCTACTCTCGACCCGCACCTATCATCATTGATAAAAAGGATGAATGGGAAGTTGAGAAAATCTGAGACCACCGCCTTTGGCATGGGAATTATCAGTTCTTAGTCAAATGGAAAGGATACCCAACAAGCAAAAACAGCTGGGAACTACTAGAAGGACTAGAGCATGCTATGGATATGGTAAATTAATGGTGGAAAGACAACATGCCAAACAAATCCCTTCCTCCAACAATCAATTACATTACAATGTGCTGGACACTAACGATGCCAGAAACAGAATGATGGCAGATGGAACTCGAAGCTAGGGATGAGTTTTGGACACCTTACTTTGATTCAGAATTCGAAAACAGTGATGAGGAAAATCAGGCTATAGAACAGGCTCTGGACAACCTCATCTGATCACCATTCACCATCCGAATACCATAACAATGTCAAACTATGTGGAACTCAATGTGAGGCTGCAACAACAGCTTGTTGAACTGTTGTTAAACCGCGATATTATCCAACTTGAAGACTACTTTGCTATCCTCTGGGTGGACTACTGTCCTGATTGCAATAACATTTCGGTAGATGTACAGCATGAATCTGGTATTTGTGACTACTGTGATCTACATTTCTTTGAGTCTAAATGTTTTCTTAGGATTTCCTCTTGTCCCTGGTGTGACACTTATAATGAAGAGCTGATAGCAGAAACTGAAGCCTTTAGTTTCTCAGAATCCGCTTTTGATGATTATTAGGTTTTGTTTGTTTAAACAGGTGTTTTGTTTGGGGGAATGTAACCGGTATGAGTACTCAGTTATTGGTTTTGTTTTATATTTTGTTTTAAGTATCGCTTTGATACCTGGTTTTGTTTTATATTTTGTTTTAAGTATTACTTAAATACTTGGTTTTGTTTTATGTTTTGTTTCAAGTATCGCTTGATACTTAATTAGTTTTACCAAAGTATATCAATTAATACCTTTGATTGGTTTCGTTCATACTAGATATGAACAGATTTGTGTATTTAAAGACCGCCTAATCCCACGATGGAAAAGGCAGACTTTGACAAACAGTATTTCAATATACTTGGTTGAACGGTTACTTCTTTGTTCCTCAGTACACCTTCGAAATCTCCCTTAGTTTTCAGCTCTCGCCTTCTCTCTAGTAGCGCAGGCTATCTGCCAACTATTGTATCTTTACAGATAACGTGACTAGTACTTTGCAAACATGTTACAGATAGTATCGAATGGTAAAGGATCTCCACAAGAGCCCAATAAATTCACATCTATCCTACAATAATCAGAAGAGTCTAGAACTCTAAAGAACACTACTATAGAAGCCAATGGACTTCATGAAGTGTTACAACCTGGTTGTAGAAAACGTTGTAGCTGAGAGGATGACTCCTAATACTACAACAGCGATTGAAACTGTAACCGGTACGGGTACTTGATTATTGGTTTTGTTTTATGTTTTGTTTTAAGTATCGCTTTGATACTTGGTTTATTTTAAGTATCGTTTGATACTTGGTTTTGTTTTATGTTTTGTTTTAAGTATCGCTTTGATACTTAAGGAGTTTTACCAAAGTGTATCGATTGATACCTTTGATTAGTTTCGTTCATGTTAAGACATGAACAGATTTGTGTATTTAAAGACCGCCTGTTTCTACGATAGAAAGGGCAGACTTCGACAGACAGTATTTCAAATATACTTGGTTGAACGGTTACTTCTTTGTTTCTCAGTACACCCTCGAAGCCTCCTTTAGTTCTCAACTCTCGCCTCCTCTCCGGAAGAGCAGGCCACCTGCCTACTATCGTATCCATTACCGATAACGTGATTAGCACCTCGCGAACACGTTACTGAAACCCAGTTACCCGAAGCTACCAAGTGTTGCCAACTAATGAAATATTCATCAATTTAGTGATATCAGTTTCTGCGAATTAGTAGGAAGTCCTCCAGAAAATATCTATTGGTTAGGTAAAGAGTTATGAAGGTTCAAAGTCAGGCAACTTAAAGAGGTTACGATTATGACTACTTTCGCAGATATAACCCGCAGATAAAACTGATTATTTCATCAATAATGAAGACAATTGGTGCCAACTCAGTTCAACTTGAGAACTAGGCCATAAGTTTAAAAACTCTAATGATCGGATAACTACTATTGGGAACAGCATAGCTCCTAGTTAGTTATATCGTAATTGTCGAAGAGGGTATGGTAATTTTCAGAGTCTCTAAGTGTTCACACCTTTTAAAGAATACCTGACATTGTAAGTTATAATCAGAGAGATACATAGTTGTAATATAAACAGATGTAGTCTACAGAAACTCAGATGCAGAATATAAATATCGAAGTACCTCTCAAGCTTTAGACATCATCAAGCAATGGAGAACAGACCTTAACAATATAATATTGTTTTTACAATTCTATCTTACTTTACCAAATTTACTTTGCTTTTAGTAGTTATAAATGAAACAAGTGAATTGGAGCTTTTCTAGACAATCTCTTTCTACAGAAACGAATATTGGCTAACCCAGATAACTCTGAAGTCTATCAAATTGTCTCTGCCTAATAGAGAGACTTCCTGTGAATTAGTAGAAAGCTATTCAGAAGATATCTATTAGTTGAATTCAGAGTTATGGAGGTTTAAAGTCAGGTAACTTAGAAAGGTTGCAATTACAACTACCTTTACAGATACAACCTGCAGATAAAACTGATCATTGCATTAATGATGGAGACAATTGGGACTAACATAGTTCAACTTGAGAACTGGGCCATGGGTTTAAAAACTCCGAAGATCAGATAATTACCACCAGGAACAGTCTAGTTCTGAGATTAGTAAAATGATAATTACCGAAGAGGGTGTGGTAATTTCTAGAGTCTCCAGGTATTTACATCTTTGAAGAATACCCAATATTGGGAGTTATAACTAAAGAAGTACATAGTTGTATAATAAATCCAGTCCACAAACACTCAGATGTGAAATATAAATATTGAAGTGCCTTCCCAGCTTTTAGACATCATCAAGCTATTGAGAAGAGATCTTAACAATATAATATTGTTTTACAATTCTATTCTACTGTATCTACTTTACTTTACTCTTAGTAGTCATAAATAAAATAAGTGTGTTTTTAAGCCTTTCTAGACAATCTCCGTCTACAGAAATAAATCTTGGTTGGCGTAGACAATTCTGAATTTATACAGGTCATCTCCGCCTAACAGATATTTATATTCTACATCTGAGTGTTTGCAGACTACATATATCTCTCATACAAAATATGTACCTCTCTAACTATAACTCACAATGTCGGGTATTCTCCTAATGTATGAATATCAGGTAACCCTGAAAACCATTACACTTTCTTCGGTAATTACTATTTTGCCAATTGAGGAACTGTATTGCCTTCAATAGTAATTATCCAATCTTTGGAGATTTTACACTCATGGCATAGTTCTTTAGTCAAACCGTGTTGGTCCCAATTACCACTCTTATTAATGAAATAATCAGTTTCATCTAAGGATCATATCTGTCAAAGTAGTTGTAGATGCAATCTTCCTATGTCACTGACTTTAAACCTTTATAACTCATGATCCAACCAACAGATATCTTCCAGATGACTTTCTACTAACTCACAAGAAGCTATTCTACCGTATTGACCTTTAGGCAGAGACAACCTATAAAGACTCAGGATTGTCTAGGCCAATCAAGATTCATTTCTGGAGACAGAGATTGTCTGGGAAGACTCGAAATATACTTCTTTCATTTATGACTACTCAGAGTAAAGTGAAGTAGGTAAAGTAGAATAGAATTGTAAGAACAATCTTATATTGTTAAGATTTCTTCTCCATGGGCTTGATAATGTCTAAAAGCTTGAAAGGCCCTTCAATATTTATATTCTGCATCTGAGTGTTCATGTACTACATTTATCTATTATACAAACTATGTTTCTCTCTTGTTATAACTTGCAACATCAAGTATTCTTCAAAGATGTGAACATATGGAGATGCTGAATATCACCACACTCTTTTCAGTAATTACGATATTGCTCGCTAGGAACTATACTGTTCTCAATAGTACTTATCTGATCTTCAAAGTTATTAGACTTATGGCTTAATTCTCAAGTTGAACTGAGTTGGCCCCTATTGTCTCTCTTATAGATAAAATAATCAGTTTCATCTGTGGGTTGTATTTGTAGAGATAGTCACAATTTCAATCTTCCTAGGTTATCTGACTTTTAATCTCTATAACTCCTGATCTATGTAGCAGATATCTTTTGGATGACTTCCAACTAATTTGCAGGAAGCCATTCTACCAGATTAGCTCATAATTCCTTAGTTGGCAACTCTTAGTTGCTTTGCATAACAGGGTTTCAGTAGTTGTTCTAGTGTTGAGAATTAGTCCCGCAACTACAATATACTCCTGGGCCCAGTTGTAACACTTTGTGAAGTCCGTTGGCTTTTGTAGTAGCGTTTCTCTGTGTTTTAAACTCTTCTAATTATCATGGAGTGGATGCGAATGTATTGGTCTCTCATAGAAATCATTTAACATTTGATATCATATCTTCATACAAAAATGTCCCATTATCTATGATTCTTGCCAAAGGTGTCACCTCCTTGAAGCCTAGTAACCTTCTGAGTAGTTGACAGATTTACTCCGTTCTACTTTACTGACTTAGCTGAAGGTCCCCTCTTATATATCCTGTAAACAGAATCCATTCGGACAGATGGCAGTGATGTATATGGTATTATTCATATAACTTAAACTCTGTGGCATTATCATCACAGGATACAACTGATATAAGTATGTATAATAATATGCGGGCCCTGTAAGGGTGCCAGAGAGAGGTGTTAGAGACCAGAGATTCCGATTCTGAGTGGGATTACCCTACTTAGTGTGGTTCCTAGATATCGGATCCCAGTATTCCAAACATTAACAGATAATCCCTTAATCAGTAACTCCTTGTTATTCTAGGTAACATAGCTTTGATCATTGTTTGGTAGTAGTAATAATTCCTGCAACCACGACACATTCCTTAACCTAGTTGTAACACTTTGAGAAGTTTAATGGTTTTTCCGGTAGTACTTCCTAGAAGTTCTAAACACTTCTAATTATTGTAGGTTAGATGAGAATATGTTGGCTTTTTGTAGAGATTCTCTAATATTGAATATCATATCTTTGTGTAAAAATGTCCTGTTTCTTAAGGCATATGCCACAGAGGTCCCATTTTTGAAGCCTAGTAACTCTTCAGGTAGTTGATAGACTTACTCCATTATACTTCACAAACTTAGCCAAAGGTTGCCTTCCATAATCCTGCGAACTGAATCCAGTTAGAGGGACTGTAGTGATATATATGGTATTATTCTGATACCTTTAACTCTGTGGTATTATAGTCACAGGACACAACTAAGATAGATATAAATGATAACATGTGGGTCCTGTAAGTGGACTCAAGGAGGGTGTTGGAGATTAGAGATTTCGATCCTGAGTGGGATTACCCTACTTAGGGTACTTCCTAGGTATCTGATCCCGGTACTTGATTTGCATTGACATTGTTGAACTCACTCTTGATATCAAGAAACAGGCTGGACACTTTCTAACAGTCCCATACATCTGATGCATTGGAAACATATCTCACACATCTGAAAATTTCTGAGTAATATTTAATAGTATCTGGTAAATAGAAATTAGATAAGTCAAAAAATGAAAACCACACTACTTTATCTAACAGTTAGTATCATTTTATATCTCCTGTTAAAATTTCAGCCTTATTGATTAACTCATCATAGAGTATTTTGATTTTAAACTCCTAATTACAAAACTATTATACTAGGCTAGGAAAACTTAGAATCTAGGAAAGTGTATAAAATAATTATCTGTTTGTCAAGCTGTTTAGTGTATGAGATTTCTTTTCTAATTTTCTATTTTGAGCCAAATATTTCCTATTTGGGCTATTAGGATACATGGGACACTGATGGGATACATTCAGAATACCACTCACTAAAACTATCTGAGATGAAACATAAACTCATATTTTGGATTCAGGATCAGGTTTTTTTTGCTGATGAAAGGTCTCCTATACTATTTAAATTTAACCTTTATCCCTTCAATGTTACTACTTGCAAAAGTCATTTCAAGATTATTTGAAAATTATATTTATTTGAATATTTGAAGCTGGTGTAGCATATACCTATTTTTTATAATATTATTTTTGAAAGTAGCATGTTTCCCAATATATAAAACTACTGGAAGTATAAAAAAGAATTTATAAAACCATCATAATATAGCACATATTTTTCTATATACTCTCTTAAAAATGGGAAATATGAAGAGTCCTTAATATGAAGAAATGAGAAAAATTGTAGTATTTTAAAATGTGTCATCTCTGACTTCATCATCTTTCTGTAACCATATTATCACTCTTACTCCTCAACATATAGACCATTTACTGATATTTTACTTGGATAGAATTAGTAGAACTACATCAGTTATATGATTACTACTAGATTAACTTCTTCCTCAAAGTAAGCTTACTCTAAATATTTAGGAACTCTATTGTTTTTAAATGTTTAATATAATTATACAAAATATGTGCATATTAAACTGATATAAATTGCAATATGAAACATAATTAACAAATAACCTTAAGATTATATATTAAAAGAGTGGTACGGGAGGAATGGATGGTATGGGAGAGATAAAACTTAAAAATGGTTGGCATAGGAGACCTTTACTGATACAAATAAGATATATATGTATAAAAGAGCCTGGTACATGTTATGATCTCTATGTACTGAAAAGTCTTGTACTAAAAACCAATTGTGCAAAGAGTACTTAGTTCGAGAAACAGAATCAATACCTAATCTTGGTTACTGTTAAGCAGTAGCTAATATGCATTAAGTATTATAGAACTTGAACCAGAATCTTTATCATAGATAGAGATTTATCTAGGAAGAGTTACAAACTAGAAAGAAATAGAGTTTTATTAAAATTTAATGAAGTTCGATTTATTGGTTATGGTATACAGTAGAGAGAGGGTAGGTGCTGGACTTGGTTGCCGCCCAGGACACGACAGTCCACGAATATAAGGGCGGAAAAACCATCCACCAAACCACCAGTTCTCCTTTTATACATGGTATCACAGACAAGAGTCTTTTTTGGGGGGTATGATATCTGATTCCAAATCTTCCATAATTAGTATTTTACAATATCGAGAACTAAAGAACTAAATTTTCAGCCTCCCTTCCGTTCCTATGCATCCGGGAAAAGGAAACTGCTCATGCAGGACAAAAACCAGCCAACCAACTGCGGGCTGAAGAAAAACCCAATTCAAAGAAGCAATCAAATCCGCACAGGCCGCCACGAACTTTCTTTCCGGAGCAGTCAGCATCATTGCGACGGAGTCATTGGAGCACGACTTGGCCCAGCCGTGGATCCCTTCACTTCCATCAGTCCTGGTTCTTTCGGCCTAACCAATAATGCAGGCGCATCGTCGGTACCCTTGCTTTCTGTCCCATTGCCCTTGTCGTAGGTTCGTAATTTTCGACTCCCTTCCTTATTGGAGGCCCATTCGCTTCGCCAGACTTCTTCCCAATCATCCTGTCGCGTTTCCTCGTCGGTTAGTTCAGCGACCTCACCGGTTGGTGTCTCGGGGCGGCGTTCTGTCGGTAGGTGTTCTTGCGCTACCACGGGCTGGATGCGAGTGTGAGCAGTTGATGTGTGAACTTCATGATCTAGGAGATCGGTCGTCTGCTCTATCTCCTGTGGGTGGACCATCGTGAGGGTGGTTGCTAGGCGATGTAAAATTAGCAAGTCAGAGGAGGATTTGGATTTTTGGAGAACACACGTTTTGGGTAGCTGGTTTCAAAGGTAGTATTGGTAGGTATGTCATGTGCTGGTCGACGTTAATTACTTGCTGGGATGGATTTTATGGGAAAAAAAGTACGAGCAGTAGGAGAATGTCACAACATACGGGTTTGCCCTGTTATAGGTGAATCTTGAGGGGTGAATTGACCATAGACAATCCCACGACCATCATCGGTAATTCGTAGCTGGCTTAACGCCTCCTCTGTTCGCAATTCGTCTGGTGCTGATGAATTTCGCTGAATAAATGACATCTGCGGTATCAATGGGGCATGTCCGCGCTCCTTGACCCCTTCTCCCGATGCGGGGTCTGAACCGTCTGTGCTATCACTGCCTGGCGGCGTTGGAGGAGGCGTATTGACAAAGTGTGAATCCATCAGGGTCCGTCCGAGCCATGGAACAGGTGTTGCCGGTGATAGTGAATGTGAGATGGCTATTCCGAGCAAGAAGGGATTAGCAGGTTTATAACAACTAGAACTCGGGTGGCTCACAATGATTTGAGTAATCACTGCTCGAAGTGGAGATATTTGTTGGCGATCTCCAGAGATTGGACTGTCGTCGGTTCTCCTCGGATACATGCTCTTCCTCCCGTGAACTTTCGCCATGGTTTCGGTTTTCCGGCTCGGGGTCAGGCCCTGTAGCAGATAATCGGTGTGCCTGACTAGGTTCTAGCTGCGATCTGCTCTGGGCAACGGGCGGTGGTTGAGCTCTTTCGCTGGCCCCGACCCCAACAGGTGTTTCGTATGGTCGCGACTGAAAAGATTGAGAGGGATGGATCATAGCAAGAGTGGTATCCGTTCTAGGCTTCGAACCCCGACGGCAAATAAGTTTTGAAACGGCCTTTCGAAGTCGTCTGCCAAAAGACATGGTGGTGCTAACTTTCGGGTACTAGTTGATTCGCTAAAAGTCCGCCTTGGAAGTGCTTTGTGGGGAAGTTTTGGGCAAAGATGCGGGTGGAAAAGAGACAGGGAGGGGGTTAGTCAGTAGAGAACATAATCCCGCGGTCAAATGTTTGCTGTGTCAGACCATAGGCACACGTATCACGCATTGGTAATGCATCATGTGTTGCATCTGCAAAAGAGAGAAAGAAGAGGGGAAGCACGGGGAGAGAGTGGAGGGGTGTCGGGAGGTGGGGGATCCGAGTTAGTTAGTTGGTGCGACATGAATTGTTGGGTGTGCGTAGAAAAGATAAGATATGATACTGCACCGGTACCGGCTCCGCAGGGAAGGAAGAAGACGATCACATCACACATGATTCCAACGGGAGAAGTCTATCATACTTGAGTGCGTGAGATGGGAAAAACGGATCCTCTTCCCCAAACAACGGACCGGAGCCCGCAAGGTCCCAATTGACGGAAAATTCGCGCAAGATTCTGGGTTTTTCCTGCTCGTGATCGGCGCCTGCCCCTGAATGGTTACCCTCGTTTCCCAATCAATGCTCTCGAAAGCAATGAACCCCAACCATATGGAGTTATGGTGTTGCGTGGACAGCAGGGCGAGCCCCGTAGCAGTGGAAAGTTGAACGAAGAATAGCGGCAGCCTATCGTTAGGAACTTTGGATCGAGGAATGGCACGATATGAAAACGATTCGTCGCGATAGGATCCCGGTTTCAAGATTCAAGGTCGCATCCGAAAATTCTCCATTAAGCCGGCCGACGATAGTACGGGATTGACCTCCGTGGGCTTATTGCCATCTGTGGCTTGCCCGGGCTTCCCGCCCTTGAAGGGCTTTTTAAGGCTTGAAGTGCAGGCTTGACGTTGGGAGTAGGGAGGGGAAACGGATTGGAAGGAAAAGGGGAATTTTCATCGAAGTGACGTGAACTGAAACCGGGGTTTGCCGTGCTTGTGGCGGGGAATGGCTTGGCAAATCCGCCTTCGTCTGTGGTCAAGGATTCCCGAACCCTATCCCTGTGAAGATCACGGATCAACCGATTGTAAGGTTGTGAAAGTCCTACTATATCATAATATCCATTATTTCAATTTTATCACTTACCCGCGGCCTTATTAGCTTATCTGGGGACATTTTTTTGATTCCCAACTAAATATTGTTAGATCCCTTGTTTCCTCTGCAAAGTAGTTATTCGTCCGACCGAAGCCCACATCTGTCTCCGGAAGCCAACGAGAGTCCGGTATTTTGTCTATAGTACTAAGCTTTGGATCCCATTTTCAGAATCGATACCAAATGGCGCAACAGGGCTCTCCAAACGCCGTAGCTACCACGCGCTTATCTACTCATCATGGAATCCCCACTCCTAATCTAGGGCGAAGTTTGATAGAGACCACTTGCATGGACATGGCATTTCTAGCCTTATAGCGTTGATGATAGAAGCCGGGGGAAAGGAAAAGAGATTACACAAAGAATGAAAGACCACCGAAGATATTGATAGATGCTGTTCAGAGGGATCCACAGAAGCAAGTGGAAGGAAAGGAGAGATGGAAAGTGAGCAAGTGATCGATGGAAAGCAGCAAGCACAGGATAGGGGTTTCTGGTTGGCGGAAATGGTTAGCTGGGTGTTTCCTTATGGGGGATTGCAGAGAATGGTTTCATGCTTTGTTTTGGTTGAGAGTTATGGAAAGGAAGAGACTCACGTGGTGATGAGGGGAATTTCCTTTGTGCTTTCTATTTAGATTTGTCTTTTCCACAGATGTGGGGACAGCTGTGACGGACGTCGTTTTTTTCTTGCTTAGATCAATATCATTGAAGTTCACCATTTTTCCCCGCTGCGCATGATAGAATCGCTAAGATATAGGAGTACTTAAATACTGGTATAGCTTCCTGAAGTTAATGCCATTGTCCCATATTTACCATTCTCAGCAGAAGCATCGCCAGGCTAGGGATATGGGCCGAAAATAAACGCATTCTTCTCTGCGCTTTATAGATTTGTTTTAGACCAAAACGTTCAGCACGATGTAAGCTGGAGGGGGGGCTGTGAAATAATTCATCTATGTATATAATTCCGGACAAAAACTTCCCGCTTGGCCCGATTATCAGCATGGCACTCTGATTCACTTTTCCATCACACAAAGTCACTCATACTCCCAACAACGGTCCCCGTTGAGGATATTGTTTTAATGTGAGGAAGTATTTTTGAACACAGCAGATTGGTGCTCGGATCACTGTGCATAGATACCTCTCCTTGGTATAAATACTGCGCAAAAGAATGTATACGAAAATCATTGCTTTCCCAACCAACTTCTGCTTTTTCGCGTCTCTTCTGTTCCTCATTTCAGGTTATTGGCCTTGAGCGGCGGCAGTTTCTACAGATACATCGAAGACCCCCACCGACGCAATTCCCACCCTTAACCCTGCCGTAACAGAGGGACGCATTGTCCAGAAGGGAGTTGAAGAAGCCATGACCGCATTCGACCATGAGCGTCAATAGGATCCCTACCAAAACAGGATTAGCCTACCGAAACCACGTAGCACTTCCCGAATAACACAAGCGCAATGCTCTTCTCGTAGAGCATCGTGAGTACTGGAATTTCAATGGTGCTGAAGTCAGACACAAGCTAGAGGAAGAGACAATACATCCACAAAACTTTTAACCTTCGACACCTTACCTTCTAACCCCATACTCGAGTAGTAGTCCTATCAGTTTAAATCCACCCGCAGGGTGCTTCCGGTTCAGTTCACGCGAGTTGAGGGAGCCACCGTGGTCGTCGAGCACGCCCACAATCACGCTTACAATATCGTCCGACCTGTATGGTGGAGGGTGAGGCTATCGAGCCAGAAGTTATCCGCACCACCCGCCCGGCACACTACGGTACGAAATAATATCATTCACGAGCCATCTTTCCATCCCCAACCGTTCAGCCGATGACCATCGACGAGTACAAACATGCAGGGGAAGTTTTTGACGGTAAGACGGGGATGACGGGCTTTTTGAAGGTGAACCCCAGGTTGGGGAGGAAGAATGGTGGTGCTCACCAAACTCACTCGAACTCGTACGGTCAGGGCAAACGCGCTGGGCCACCCCGGAACTGCTAATGGGTCTGGGAGGACTGTCCCTGATCTTTGATTGGGGGGCGTTTATGTTGGAGAAAGGGAGGGCGAGGGTTTATGAATTGATACACGTAACAATGTTTTTGAAAATGCTCCTATTTCTATAACATTGTGTTTCCTTACTGTGGAGGTATGTGTCGGTATGACATAGCGATTTCACTCGTCACAGGAGTTTAAATTCATTGCGGTTTAGTGTAGATATTTCGCTTGTCAGTTCCTTGTTATCATAATTTACCACTCATGCTACTGTCCAAACAATCTGGAAGGGAGAAGCGAAGAAGCGGGACGCATCAAAATTTCCTTGGTCGACAAAAATTGCTCTGATGAGCGAATTGGAGTCCCAAAAGTCCCCTGAAAATCGTGCATGCTGTCTTTAGATGTTTGCTGTCTTTAGATATTTGCTGTGCCGCGGTAGTACCGGGGCGTGGAACATCCGTGTACGGAGTGTCCCGTTCGAACAAGAAGTGTTGCCGAATCCCCCCCCCCAGCAACCCTTATGACGGAAAACAAAGCTGGACATGCACTTATGGATTCCACTCTACCTTGATTGCATTGAAAAACTCCTATATGTTGATTCATACTGTGAGGGAAATGGATTCCCCTATCGACAGTTACGCCATCTGAACTGTCTCATATATGCTGGTATCTTGCCCTAGCTCGTTCGTAGACCTCTCGACTAAACCCATAGCCCAACTGTAGCGCAAAAAATAGGGGCTTAAACCTGACTAGTCTGGTTTGGAGCAAAGAAGGATTATCGCTCTTCATGAGTAGGGTTTTCGGTATGATAGGCTTTAGGGTATTGGTGGGGTGGGCCTGTTGTAATTCTTGTTTGAAGTTGTACTTCTTGCTCAATTGATGCTCTACTGGGGGGCTATAGGGCCCTATTTATGCTACAGAAGAACACGCTACAATCACCCATGACATGCGCTTTGCTCAAGAGAAAAGAAAAAATAAACAACAACGATACTATATAATGTAGTAGTAAAGAGAAAGGAAACATGAGTGAGGAAACTAAACTAGTACCATGGTAGAGTTGCCAAGTAATCTCTGCTCTGGTCAACTGTGTAATGAGCTCAACCACTTAATGAACCTATATCAAAGTATTCTGTCATAGTCAATGACAAAGCTGATGCATATTTGTAAGTCATATTACAACAGGGCCTGAGAACCTGAGCTCGAGTGATTTTAGATGATTTCCACGAGCTTAGAGGTCATGGCAGAGCAGACGCTTAAGATAGTATTTTGTGAGGGAAGTCCGTGGAATTGTAATGAGCCTAATTCTGAATATTAACATAAATTGGTGTAATTGTGTGTTTTATCCAGTTATTGGAATGTGAGTATTGTTTCCCCCGAAGGGGGGGGGGGGCTACGGGGGTTTCCTCTACTCGCTGGAAGTAAAATGTTTGAAGTATCATAGATAAAGAGTCGCAAATCTCGTGGCTTGTTGGGTATCGGGGGACTTACATGATGCAAATTCCATCCTATTATATTTCGGTGACAGACTCACAGATGCCCCACTTTCGCAATCTTAGCCTGCGGGCAATTGACAGGCCTACTTATTTGCTGTGGGTAGGTTCTGCTAACGATTCTAGCCAGTGCTGGTATCAGTTTGAAAAGCTTCCGTAAACTTTTCCGACAACTTCGGAGCTCTAATCAGTGCATACCGTTGGGACATTGTTTCCCGACATGATATTGCCAATACTACACATATCCTCCAAGTTCGTCCCTACCCGCGGCGCCGCTTCAGACCGCATATATCGGACTCTAAAACCTTTCTTTTTTGGGCAGTAGAACCCCCCCGGCTTTTCGCACGCCAAAATAAGCTTCATAATTTCACACCCGCAGCCTAGGTTAGTATTAGCCGGCTAGCATGAGACCGCAGCAGGCCAACCCTTCAACACCAGTGCTGATGAGCAAGTCAGACGAGTGGATGCTAGTGTAGTGCACATATTCAGGCCGTTAATTCTCATGCGACTACCCAAAATCGAATGTTAACAGTATTCTCGCTAGTGAACCAGTCTTATTAGCATGTCGTTACGCTACACTGCACTTTACTGTGTCGCACTGCGCCAACCTTGCCGGTATGCCCTTTGGCTGCTAAACCCAGGGTTTCTCAGAGCCAAGCTGATTTTTTTCGGATCAACCTGTGATACTGCTCGGAACAATGTGTGGCTTCTACCATAGCCCACATATTGTGGTCACGAGGTGAGGGCTAACAAATGAGTTATCAGCCCATTTCTGACCGCTGGTACCGGTACAATAGGATGGTCTACTCCAGTACGTTACCGCCTACTACCGGTACGGTGGTGCCAATTATAATGCCGTGCCGGTACTCGAGCAAGTACTATATTATACAGTACTGTCCTGTACTGTACATACTAAGGTCCCTATGAGCCTACAACCCTAACCCTTCTGGTTTGCGGAGATGAAGTAAGCTTTTGAGGTCTGTGCTGTCTCCACATTCCCAGGATGAGGGGAAATATTCCTCACTACTCCCATTGAACTCAAGCCTCGGTTTTCAGAGCGGGTGCATCCAAACTTGTGGATCGCTTTTAACCCAGTCTCACCTTCTATATCTGGGTCGCGCTCAGTGAAGCCGGTGCATTCCGCGGCATATGCTTGTACTCCAGTCCTGTACGGTACTGTACTAGGTACTGTGCAGTACTGTACTCGCACAAGTGCTCGACCAAATAGGCTGCTCATGTCAGCCCATCTTTGATTGGTGCTCGCAAACGTTCCAATGACCGTCACTCCCATTGAAGTACTGCGAATCCGTAGCGAACCTTTTTCGACTGGAGGATTTTAATACAGGTGCTCGCTTGCTTTTGACGATTGCCCCCGCCAGAGAATTGTTCCTATAGCACAAGGAAAGTTTCGGTTCCTAAGTCAATAAGCACTGTGACGCACCACATGTCGGCTCGACGGATTCCCATTCGTTCCTGTACTCGAGCAGAAACGGAGTGACTGCCAACCTCGTCAAGGATACTTGTACAAGTAGTTTCCTGGAGAAAGATTGACCGGGTCAATCCTTGAGTTCGGCGGGAAGGGTCGGTAATTATCCCGTTTTTCTACCAAACATGAATACTTCTGGGTGTTGTTATGGTACGAGTACTGTGTAGCGCTCGAGTATTGTACTCAAGTACAAGGCAGTATGGAATTTGGTGGGAGGCATGAGTTTGCTACTCGAGTATGATACTTCTTGTGGAGAAGTTTGTTATTGAATGTGGGAGCACGGTACCTTACCGTGTACCGGGCATTGCCTATAACCGATGGGCAGAGAGCAGAGGTTCCCTCTCGGGTGGATGGCATTGAATTCCGGCCCCATGCGGAATCGCAGTAACATCTTGTGCTCGAGTAACCGGCAAATGCTTAACCTTACTCGAGTACTCGAGTACAGTAAGAAAACAATCGAGCACTTCTAATCGAACTACCGTAATCAACATGGTCGATTAATAGGCGCCCTTACTGCCGAATCTCTGTGCTATGGCTGGTGCTAGGGCTTTTGCGATGAGCTGATACGGGGAGTATTTCTTCTCCTAAGCTCAGGTATGATAGCACGCCTGGAAGGAGTAGGTGCCCTGTACAATTTCGCCACCATTTTTCTGGATTTTGCATGATATGGCGCACTTTCGCATCATGCAAGCTGGGATGCACCCCCCTCCAGACAACTTTCGGACACTGGCCGTTGTGCCGATACAGTACCGCACCTTGGCGGCAGACGGGTAGGATCAAGCTTATCATGCCTGGCGGGCTTGTATCATAATCGAGTGCAGTGCCATCCCTACAAATCGTCCTGTCCAAGGGCGATTCTGGGCCACACTTTGCACTTCGATCTAGCAGTTTAAATTACTAGCTTGGGAATTTCCGGTTAGGATCTTCAGCCTATCGCATTGGTTGGCTTGGCTTTTGCGTGCTCGAGTAAGTTGGGGGTGGTACTCGAGGAAACACCATGGCTGTGCCATCATCTTACAATAGCGGCAACCCTACGTCTAGATGGGGCACCCCACCGCCGTTTATCCTTGCTTGCTTGGCTCTACTGCAGTTCGGTAGCGCTCTGGCAATTAGATCCTATTGACCTTGAGAGTGTCCTAGCTTCCCAGGTATCATACCATACTCAAGGGGCCTTTCTCCACTCAAACCCGATATTGCTTCAACTATGCACTCGAGTACATTATTACCGCAGTTGTAAGCCAAGGAAGAGAGGGCCGAAGAGAAATCCCAACGGACAGGAACTAGTTATTTCAGCCCGGCGAAACATGCCCACATCTGAGCAGAAGCGAATCAAAGCAGCTTGAACCGCGTGCGTCATTAATGTGTGGATGCTACTCGAGTGCCGGTAGAGTGCCGTGATCGATCATAGGGAAAGTCAGCGCGGGGCAGAATCTTGTGATTGCTTGCTCGCCCCCCCTCCCATTCCGTTCCACCACAGGCTGGAATCGAGGTTTGTATAAAGTTAACGCAAGGAGAACCTCAAATGGAATCACTACCCCCTTCCTATCGCATTCCTGCAACGCCCGCCTGATCCGTTGATCAATTTACTGGCACCCTACGAGCATCGTATCGCACTGCCTGTGATAATAATAGTGTTCACAAGCTCGAGTTGGTCAAGCATATATCACCACTTTCGACTACAGTATGCATTTGAAGAGCCATCTACTCGCGGCTTCGCTAGTAGGAGGGGTTCAATCTTCCTTTTTGCCCTGGAACCAAGCTAGAGGCGACCTTGGGACACGAGCTCCCACCTTCGATTACGGCAAAGCGAAAGTTCGGGGCGTTAACCTTGGAGGATGGTTTGTGTTAGAACGTGAGTTTTCCTTGTCAATCTTTTCCTCCGTCAAAAAACAGAAAAGCGGTTATGCCTCATCACTTCCTTTGAGTTTCGGCATTTCTAACATCTATTTCTTGCTAGCTTGGATTACACCTTCGTTCTTCGAACCCTTCGGAGGAAGTGTGGTTGATGAGTACAACCTTTGCAGAACACTCGGAAAGGATGCCTGTCAAGCCAAGCTCGAAGATCATTGGAGGTAAGTTCCCCAGCATAGTACAAACCTCTTGCCGCAAGATTTAATAATAATAATAAAAAAAGCACATTCTACTCCCAAGAGGACTTCCAGCAAATTGCGGCCGCGGGGTTGAACCATGTCCGGATTCCCATCGGGTATTGGGCAATTAGACCCCTCCCCGGTGATCCATATGTCCAGGGTCAGCTAAAGCATCTCAACAACGCTATCAATTGGGCTGGAAATGTCGGCTTGAAGGTCTGGATCGATCTTCATGGGGCACCGGGCTCTCAGAACGGATTCGATAATTCTGGCAAGCGTGACTCTATCGAGTGGCAACAAGGGGATAACGTGGCTCATACGGTTGAGACTATCAGAGAGCTAGCCCAAATCTACGCCCGGAGTCAGTATGGTAATGCTGTCACTGCAATCGAGCTCTTGAACGAACGTAGGAACTCCCTCTGGTGCGCACGGAAGTAAAGGTGCCTGCTAAAATTCAATTAATACTGAAGCTCTCGGACCCAATCTTGATCGCGGGAAGATAGAGCAGTACTGGAAAGGTAGAGGTTTTTGCCTTTAGTTATTTGCTATATGTCTAACAAGTTTCAGATGGGTGGGGCGCCGTCCGAGATTTCAGCGACACTGGTGTGGTTATCGGAGATGCATTTTTCGATACAAAGTCATGGAACGGAGTCATGACCACCGGCTGGGATCATGTACTTATGGATACTCACCACTACCAAGTATTTGATGTCGGTCAGCTTCAGCAATCGCCCCAGGATCACGTAAACGCTGCTTGTTCCTTCGGACGAAGCCTCGTAGGTGTTGATAAATGGACTGTTGTCGGGGAGTACGTCTGGTTGAAGGCCCGGTTTCGCTCAACATTTGCTAATGCTCTATAGATGGTCTGCTGCACGGACGGATTGCACAAAATGGCTTAACGGAGTTGGGCGTGGTACCCGTTGGGAAGGGACTTTCTCCGGGGGTCCGAGAATCGGCGACTGCGGAAATCGTATCCAGGGCTCCGCAGCCTCCTATTCTGCAGAGGAGAAAGCCAACACACGAGCATTGTAAGTTTTCTGGCATAGTCGATTAACAGCGGTTCACTGTTCTAACAAAATTGCCGCCATAGCATTGAAGCCCAACTCGATGCATATGAGCTCGTGGATGGATGGTTCTTCTGGACATGGAAGTCGCAAGGTTCTCCTGATTGGGAATTGAGGGACCTATTGGCCAATGGGCTTTTCCCACAACCTATTACAAGTAGAGAAGGTATGCTATTCCTTGCCACCTTCTAATCACCCCGGGGGGTCCGGGGAACCAATGTTGACGTAACTGCGGAACAGTCCACAACCGCTGTGGATTCTAATGCTGTAGGAACATGGATGATTGAGCTGTCTGCTGTGTAAACAAAAATTCCCTTCTTTGGGAAGCGGGTTCAAGGCATAGCAAATCAAAACCCCTTTCCATCTCGCGAGACAGAAAGAAATTGGGGAAATTGCTAAGTGCTACTCGGAGAGGAAACCCTAACGGCAAGGCACACGGTTTAATTGTTCAAATTCCTACGGCATTGGTATCTTGGAGGTGATGGTTTGAGTATTTCGTCGCATATCCCGGTTCTATATTACGATGACACGACCGTTCGTGATATGAGGGCAATGTTTAGTTTCTAGCTGGGAATATTTACCAGCTATGATATACTTGTATTATGCACATTTCTTTCGTTCTCTTTACTTTTCCATGCAATTATATCAGACGCCTGATCCGGCTCATTTCTTAATAACAATCATTCATTGGTTAGAGGAGCCGTAAAATATCATACTGTATATGTTTTTTTCTGTACGACGGGCATTCATGATAAAATGTTACAGTGTTTCCCTGCGAAGCGAGCCCAGCGTAACGAGCACCCACCATCTATCGGTTCGCTGTTCGCGGGCCGTGCAACTTTAGACAGTGCTCGAGTAGTTCAAAGGGTTTTGAAAGCCGGTACTGTACTCGTTATGACGGGTGCTCACTGTGGGGAAATATTGTAGATATGATAAAATGTGGAACAAACCTCAAACCTGGTAAGCATTTCGGAAGACCTGGCAACCTTGGCAGCTATGGTACCCATGACTTACGAGTGACAGAAGCTGTATCAGTGCCAATACCCCCACCCTAGTGTCGCTAGTCAACCGATGCCCAACACAGCTCAGGGGGTAGATTTAAAGCCAGCGACCCGCCCTTCTGCGATAGTTCTCTCGTACCGAAACACCATACTA
Organism: Tuber melanosporum; assembly: GCF_000151645.1. Classification (NCBI taxonomy): domain Eukaryota; kingdom Fungi; phylum Ascomycota; class Pezizomycetes; order Pezizales; family Tuberaceae; genus Tuber; species Tuber melanosporum. Next base: position 225,397 of record NW_003299093.1, on the reverse strand, counting down.
TATATTCCATCCCGAAAAAGAAAAAAAAGATAAAGGGCTTCGATAGGACGTCACAGCGGAGTGAAGCAAACCCCAAAATGGCATACACCGTCCCGTTCCTGGTTAACAATGAAGAAATTACCTCACCCAGAACCTTCGACGTCAAGAACCCGCTAGATGACAGCCTCCTGTGGAGATCATCTGCAGCCACAGTCCAAGACGTCGAAGCCACGGCTCTGTCTGCGAGCAGCGCCTTCCGCTTGTGGTCGACCACAAAGCTAGCCAAACGGCGTGAGCTCATATATAAGCTGGTGGACGTCTTGGAGAGGAGAAAACAGGAATTGATGGATACCATGGCGGGCGAGACCGGAGCGTTGAGTGGCTGGGTGGACCTCAATATGGATTTGACTGTTGGGCTGGCGAGGGATGTTGCGGGTAGGGTGGTAAGCATCGCCGGGACTATTCCGGAAAGTGCCGAGGAGGGTGCGTTGATCCCATATGCGTTCCGACATCGGCATCTTATCCCTTAAGGGGAAGGAAATAGCTAAATTTGAAGTATGTAGGGAGGACCGCACTTGTGAAGAAGGAGCCGTATGGGGTTGTTCTTGCGATTGCTCCTTGGTAATGATTCTTAATCATCTTTTACCTTATTTAATTGCTTACTACACAAATGCTCGCAAGCTAACACCCGAATCCAGGAACGCCCCCATGATCCTAGCACTACGGGCAGTTCTCTGCCCAATAGCAGCCGGCAACACTGTCATACTCAAATCCTCCGAGTTTTCACCAAAAACCCACTTCCTCCTTGCCTCGTTCTTTAAAGAAGCGGGATTCCCTCCGGGAGTCCTCAACGTCATTTGCCATGCCCGAGAAGATGCCGCCTTGATTACAAACGCATTGATCGCTCACAGAGCTATCCGTAAGATAAACTTCACGGGGAGCACTCCCGTGGGTAGGCTGGTCGCTGCAAAGGCAGGCGAGCACTTGAAACCCATCCTGCTGGAATTGGGAGGCAAATCGCCCTTGGTGGTACTCGCGGATGCGGATATCAAAAAGGCGGCGGCGGCGGCGGCGATTGGAAGCTATTTGCATGTCCGTCTGCATGAATGCACTCACCCTTCAGACGCTATCTATGGGCCAATTTGCTAATGCGGCTGTGCAAGAAATCTAGTCAGGCCAAATCTGCATGGCCACGGAAAAGATAATAGTCCAAGAGTCCATCCTCGAAGAATTCATAGCTGAGCTAGCAGAAGCCACCAAACAATTCGGCGAAACCCAAGCACTTTTTCTCCCGGGAGCATTCGAAAGGCTCAGCAAGCTTATCGAATCCTCAGTCAACCAAGGAGCAAAAGTGGTAAACCCGCCAAAAGAAATCCCCTCGAGGACTAAATTCCCAAACTTGATCATCCGCGGCGTGACCAGAGAAATGGAGCTCTTCCGCACAGAGTCGTTCGGTCCGCTGGCTACGGTTATCGCCGCCGGTTCCGAGGAGGAAGCGATAGCTATTGCGAATGACACGGAGTTTGGACTGAGCACAGCGGTTTGGACAGCGGATTTGGCGAAAGGGTTGAAGATTGCGAGGAGGATTGAGAGTGGGTATGTATATTTTTCAACGTAATCCTTCTGTATTAGCTAGTAGTAGGGAGCATTTTTCCGAAGGTGACTAATGGATTGCTAGTGCTGTGCATATCAACGGAATGACTGTCCATGACGAGCCGATACTGCCTTTTGGAGGGGTCAAGGATAGCGGGTTTGGAAGGTTCGGGGGTTCGTGGGGAATCGAAGAGTTTTTGACGACAAAGACTATTACGTTTGTGACTTAGGTTATGGTTTGAATTATGGGTGAGATTCAGGATTAGGCTAGAAGTCATGATCGATACCTGTTTTAGGGAAGGTAGGATAGGTCATTGCGAATTGGTTACAATTAAATACTGTATCCCCTTCTTTTTGCCTGTTCATCACGAACTAATTAGCAACTATCTGCAAATATATTAGGACTGGTGGGTGACACCGCCGTCTCAGCGGTCGTTGGGCGCCTTGGTATTGGTCTTGCTCGGAATCAAATACCGGCACGGGTGTGGATAGCTCGTGACTGCTCTGATGTCTCCCCAAAGTAACTATATAATAATTATGATATAAAACATGACGAAACTATCCTTACCCTTCCATCGCTCGCCACACATATCCATTTTCCTCTGGACATGCCCCCATCCCCTTGCTCATCCGCGTGGTATCATAGCAAAACAAAAGGCCATTCTCTACAGTACAATCCCCTAACAAAAGAAATGTATACTCACAGTGCCTATTTTCTCTGTCCGCTCCTATAATTGTATCGCTCCTCCTCGACCATTTTTACTTGTAAAATGCATCGAGTTACCTCGGGGAGCCAGAGTTCCAGCCGAGTATGGAAAACTCTGAACCCCAAAGACCTGTATTACATGTACGTCAGTGTCATTCCCACCCCCGCGGTGAAGAATCAAAGTTCCTGCTTGCATTACTACGATAACCAAAAGCCATACGATACCAGCAAGTCTAAAGTCAGCAAATCGAGATCAAAAATGCATAACTTGAAGGTCATAGGTCTGCTACCCATATTTCGCTTCTCAAGAGAGCTGTGATTTTGGAACTTCAGTTAGCATGCCATGCCAAGCGTTCCTGCTATAGCTATAGGTTAGTATTAATAAAACAGCAAAGAGGATTGCTAAACGAGCAAAGGTAGAAACATATCCGCGTCAGTTAGAACCCCATTTGGATTTATTGGTGCCATGTATCATACGCAGGACAAGGGAGACAGTGATACAATTGGGTTTTAAGACCATCTCACCATTCCCGCAACTGTGGCTAGTCCATGTATTTTATCAGCCAAAACACCCGATGATGAGCGATACCATTACTCGAGTACAGGGGTGGACAGAGCAAACCGGCGCCGTGAGCAGTATGATATTATGATAAAAAACTCCTGCTCTCCAGAGCTTCCAGCGGTGATACCATAATGCCTGAGCATATTCTACCATCACCTCTATACTTGAGCGCTCTCCACGCAGTCCATTTGACCCCCCCACACTCATCGCTGCGGAATATCTCGCCCGATGGATCCATCACCGGAACCATTGCCGAACAAGGAAATCATGAGCAGCATCTATCGTAGCAATTGGGATATGATAAGGTTAACCTAGAGTAGTGCCTGAGTTATTCCGCTTTACCTCCTTGGATGGTGGAATGCGCGCAAAGGCAGCAGGTATTAACTATCCGGAAAGACATTCCGGAGAAGAAGGCCCATCCGACATCTAAACCGCGAATGGACCGCACTAACTTAGTACCGGTATATCCACTATACGGCACTCATCCGAGACGTTCCCTCACACCTACGCCGCAGTCCCGCCCCGCCCCCACCCCGTCGCTCCGCCGTCCAATCCAACAATAGCAATGCGGAGATGCCACATCCGAGGCGGAACGCAGGAGGCCGTTCGATCCCTTCCGGGGACCTTTCCCTCAAACGGCTGGGAGGGCACCAGCGGCTCGTTCCCACTTTGCGGGTACAACGGACACTCCACCATGGCCACCGCACTGTATTATGACTCCCCCGGAGCGGCGGAAATGGAAGGCACTCCCCAAGCCTCAAAAAACTCTCCGCCAACCCACCCGGCGCGACAACACCAACTATTATCATAATAGCAAAAAAAGCCAATCCGCATGCATAACCCCGCCCTGGCCCATGCCATACCCCCCCCCCCACAATACTCCAGGGGAGCCCACTAGTAAAACAAGTTCACCCAACCTTCCCCCCACAAAGGGACAAGCTCAGCCATCCTCCTATCATAGGTATGATAGTACAGGAGCGGAAAGACCCACCGTGTTGACAGAAACCTGGCGCCACGAATCGCATTCTTACAGGGGCTGAAGGTCTCGCATGCTATCTACGTGTACGAGTATCAACTTATTGGCGGGAAGGGTTCATGAGTTGTCACTCGTGTGCGGATTCCTGATTCGGAGCGACGATGGGTTCAGCTCGTGGTGGGGGTTGTTGTTGCTGGCCTGCAGGGGTTCGGGTTAAGCAGTGTGCGTCTTTGGTAATCCTGGAGTGCTCGAGGACCGTGAATGCAGGGCATGGAATGGAATGGATGGGGCGATTTCGGTATCATACGAGAAGACCAAAGCGGGGGAAGAAGAAAAGGATTCTTCTCTTCAATGCGTCTGGAGTTGGTGAAGTCCAACGTGCAATTTCACACCTTGCCATAGGTTTCATATGCTCATGGCGTCGCAGTACTGGTACATCTCAGCAGGCCCGTGGAGTGATGAACGGATATACCGTAGCGGTGTAGAGCCGTCGTCTAGGGATATGAGAGGGGATAAGTTCGTGATGAGACAGCGTCAAAAGTAACGAACGGATATAAAAGTGTAAATTAGCCCCGTCGTCGACCGGATACAAGGGACCGTGATTATTATAAGTCTTCATAACGCCAAAGTGGCTTATCCGCCAAACTGGCGAGAACTTGAAGAAGTGGTGTGCTGAGATACCTATATGCCTGTCTTTGGCCTCACTATATTCCAACATATTATTATTCCTCCCGCTTGAGAATTCCCCTTTCGTGTTGGAAGAAAGAAAGAAAGAAAAATGAGGGCACATTAATTGCACTTGCACTTTACTTTGCACTTTTGAAAAAAATAAAAAAAAAGGTTTTACTTGTCTCGGAGTGGTTTTGCCTGGAATTCTCCGCCATGTCTCTCTCTCTCCGTGCTATCCGGAGCGAGACACGGGCACTGACCGGCGCGTAGTTATGATAGGGCGATCCGAGAGTGAAGGAGAGAAGTCTGAGCAAAGGGGGGGGTCTTTGTTTCCCCCCGCCCCTTTTTTTTACGCCCTGAGTCACTGTACGGTACCTGTACAGTACTATCTAGTTATAACGGGGGTTTCCTGAAGCACCTTGCGTGCTTACGGCTTGTACGAGTATATTATTATTATTATCAAAGGTACAAGTACTTGTAAATAAATAAGCAAGAATGCAGATCTTGCCAAAAGTGATGTGATAGGCCAAGAATTGTACCTGGACAGCCACTGTGATTACCAGTGACCCCTTCCAATCGACTTGCCAGCCGTAATTGCACTTTGTCTGTCTGTCTGTCTCTCTCCCCTTGTTATGGATATTCAGCCATGAGTTTGTCCGCTGACCTGGAGTGGACTGGGTATTCAGCGTTCCTGGTACTCGAGTATGTACTCGGTGGGACCGACTTCGAGAGAGAAATTGTGACCAGGACCATGTCATTACTTGGTCGATGGAGAGCGGTGGTCACCGTGACCGGTAGGAAAGAATTTAAAGTACCGTATTTGCCAAGTGATATCAATACTGGGTTCTTGATTAATAATAAAGGTTGATTTGCATTGGTTTTCTTGGAAGGTTATGGCGGAATGTGCCAGGCGATTTTTATCTTTGACGGAGAGATGGTAGGACCTTCCGGCACACTGTTCAGTTGGATGGAATATTAGGCTATGTACTCGTACAAATAGATAATACAATACTAACCAGTAATGCAACAGCTTCAGCAATCCGACAGAAGTGCCATAAAGTTAAGGTTTGAAGCAACATCGTCTTAAATCATGAGAAAGTGTGAATTTTTTTTTACCCAAAGTGACATCAGGCCATGAGAGAGGGACTCAGAAACAGATTCCACGTATGCAATCCAAGAGGGACTGGCAGTAGACATGATGATTTCACCATGAAATAGGTACGACAAATTAGTAATTTCCTCACATTTCCATATAAAATTCCTCATAATACAAATATATATTATTGAAGTACTGCTTTTTGTCTTTTTCCCTTTCCCCTCATGCAATAGGCTTTCACATTCCCACAAGGTTCCGACTGCATGATCTGCTCCACACATTGTGGGATTTATATTGGTCACAACGACAACGGCTGAAGCACAAAGTGTATCACTGACATATAAGTTAGCCATTTATGCCATGGGATACCGGTATGGTGATACCGTCTCATGTTCAGTTCATTGTCCGCGTTCATTGCTACTATTTCCAGCCCGTGTGATCGCTACATGCCTGGCTCTAGTGCTATGCAATGGTTTGATGTTGGATACCGCACTGCACAGTACGATACGGTACTCGTACTGTACAGTACAGCCCCGCCTATTTTGTATTAAAAAAGTAAATGGAAAAACCTGCAGGAGTCGCTCCCATTCACGATCAATCGAAATGGTAATAATATTCTTATCAGCCCGTTTACACCTTGTCCCACCATTGCAACATGTCCATCTTCCCTACTCGGTAACTGATGCAGCCCTCCTGTTGCTTTTCCCTCCGTAGAGAATCAGTTGGAGCAGAACCCGCTATCCGGTCGCGATACCAATTCTTTTTAATTTTTTTACCCTCAAGAGTTAGTTATCTTGCCTCGCGCACAAAAAAAATAAGCCGTTCCCAAAAATATCACGATGGTGAGTGTGCCCGACAGACCAAATAAATAAACATCAGACCTTACCAGCAACCCAATCCCCAACCACCGCGGAACTGACATCGATCGACAACCATCCATGGATACCCCTCCTCACGAAACGAAAAAAACACGGCAAATATTTCCGGGAAATGTTCTCCCTCCCCCGTTAACCCGACCCACGTACGATACCACCGGTTTCCTCCCCGCACCCATCCATCCACCGGACCACCGGATCGCCGCTACCCGCCGCAGCCCTACCCGCACCCCGGAAGGAAGGAAGTTACTCCAATCCGGTTATCACACACAATCACTCGGCAAATTGCCGAGGACGAGGACGAGGACGAGGAGGCCCAGCTGCGGGTGACCCGGTTTGTACTGGGGGGTAGAACCACGGTCCTGACGGCCTTCCGCTTGTACCTGAAGGGGGGGTGATACTCGTAAGGCCCACCTATTCGGGTAAAATCTCGGCAGATCCTGCGGGTTGTCGGAAAAGCTCATTGCCCGGGCGGCCGGATCACCACCCATCCAGGCATATCAGGATGAAGAGATACGGGGACTGCCGTGCCTTCTCCGCGGGGATGGGGGGTTGCTGTGCGGGTGAGCGGTTGCGCGCCCTTGCCGGCTGTGTGAAGGGTAGGATTATGGTGGTCCATGGAGACTGGAGGTGAGTGGTGAGTGGTATTATCCAAGTTATACATTCCAGTACCATGGAAAGAGGAAAGACAGAAACAAATAATTCAACCCTTACGACCATCCAACCCCAGAATCTCCTGGTTCTCCCTTCCCCTTCTTTTTGTTTCCTTCCGGAATACATATCGCGATTACCCGTAATTAAGCAATCAAGTCTTCCCAAAGCCCGCACAGTAGCCACTCGATGAAAAACATGTACTAGTACCATATTACCCATAGGCGGCAGGAGAACCACGCGCACCCCTGCCTCCTACCCCCCGAAAAAATTAAAAAATTAAAAAACAGAAAGAAATACCTACAGTCAGTGAACTACCCCAAGCAGCGCACCTCCCACCCAGTGCGCATGCACGGGCCACACTGCAATAACGCCCGACCTCCAAAATACACCCAACACACCCGTTAGCACAGTACGAGTACCGACCTCACTCCATGCACGACTACCGACCGGTACAAGTACTCCATGAATGACTCCCCAACCGCAGGCATGCAGCCCTGGATAAGGCAAGACGAGACGAGACGAGGCAAGACAAACCGCATGCAGCAAAAAATGTTGGAGAAGGGTAAGAAACAGCGAGAGATGTCAGAACCGGAGAGGTATGATAGCGGCCGCAGGAATCTAGTGCTTGCAAGGAGGTTCGAGCGATCGAGAGTTGGAAAATATAATGCATCATAGCGGAAAAACGGCAACCTGAGCAGCGGGAGAGGAAGAACAAGTGGAGGAAGTAGTAAATCAGCGGAGGGACGAGAGATAGGAGCCAGCGTTGGACAAGGTACAGTAATGTTTCGTTCATCAGTTTTTCCCTTGAGCCGAGTGACTAAGCGATAAACTTCCTCCTCCTATCATACGTACGATATCATATCATACTCCCAACGAAGGAAGAGAGCAAGTTGATATTCACAAATAATCACTCGGCGGATAGTCCCTTCCTCCGGACAAGCATTCCTTTGTCCCGCATACCGGTACCCACTACGATATTTGGCTTCCCTTGTCAGATATCCAAGACACCTCTCAGGCGGGACTGGCCAGCGTCCTCTCATACCTTTTACTGTTTTTTTTTCGGAAAGTGTGCCGGATGGATAGAGGCGGCTTCGCCATAATTATTATATTATTATCTTATGTACCGTTTTATAAAATTTAATAATGGGGTTATTTTCCTTCCTTTCTCTCCCACATTTACTTTTTGCATCGGTCCGTCGAGTCTTCATCCATCCAACTGCTGCAGCTTTATTGCACCGGCTGAAGTTTTGCATGTCGATACAGCAGGGGCGTTGATTACACGCTCGATACTCTTTTTTTTTTTCCTTTTTTCCTTTTTCCTTTTTTCCTTTCTGCATCCTTTGCTGGTATCATACAATTATTAGCGCTGGAATGGTGGTCTAGTTCTCAATATGTCGGCCTTATCATGCGAATCATCTTCCCTCTTACAGTAATGTGATGTGTGAAGGGGGGGAGGTAGGGGATTACCAAACCCTCAGGTATTATTAGCCAGCGCTCCAGTCAATCTGATGCCAGTATCCACAACACAATCCCAGTACCGATGATAAATGGTATGGATTCAGCTGAGCTGAGTCTAGTACGAGATTTTACCATTACTATTTCATTACTCTCGCATATGTACCCCCCTCACAGGTGGTTATCCAAGACCATATCTTCCATACGAGGCACTTGTGTTAAACAAGTCAAATTACGTAAAGAGTTGCGATCGCATTGTATTGTTTTGTTTTGTTTTTGGCCCCAGACCAACTAGATACAACTATACAACTGGAAGGAAAGCAAAGTACAGTGGATGGTGGTCGGGTTGTGGTACATTGACATGCAAAACAAAACTTTTAACATAAATAATAAAGCTTAAACAACGGAATAGAGGGAAAAGGTTACCGCTAGGTTAGACTCCAAGAGAGTAGTCAGGTGTAGTGCCAATCCACGTCTTGAAGCTTAGTTATTTCCCCCTTTTCTCCAGCCTTCTCTCGGAGTCCAGTTGAAATACCTGCTGCTAATTCCCGGAGAGGCTGACGCGGCGTCATGGCGGTGAGTCTGGCGGGTCGGAGAGATAGAAGGTCCTGTGGGAAGATGCTTCGGGGGCGAAGATCCAACCGGAGAGGAGCGATTATTACCTGCCCATGTGTGACGTTTGCGGGCGAGAGGGTCCAGTGGGGATAAACCACGACCGCCAGCCTGAAGTGGTGCGGGCGGCTCACGACTTCCCGTGAAAGAAGGACGCTTAGGGGGGGACGGGAGAAGCGGGGACGGCTGTCCATCGCTTACGTAAGTGCGACGAGCAGGAGGCAAAGGCTGGACGGGAGTGTAACTCCCCTCCCTCCAACCATATCCCGGCTGACCAATACGGATATAAGTCCATCCATCGAGCGTAAGATCCAGTGGAGGCATACCACCAGCAGCGAGGGTGGTAGCCACGTCTTTATTCACCAACTTCTGAGACTCGGTAAGATCCAATCTCGGTCCCATCAACCTGAGCTCCAGGGCTAGTTCCTCAATAGCTTGTTCGGAAAATTCATAATCACGCATGGCTCTCGCAAGTTGGCCCTTAAGCTTTTCCAGCTCAAGAGTAAGTGCTTTGCTTCTTTGAGACTCCCTGGCAACCTTTTCGCACAGGAGGGTCAAAAGCGCTCCGTCAGAAGACATGCCACTGTCAACGAAATCCGTCATATAGTCAAATGCTACCTGCTCGCCCGTTAGGTCCGGCATAGATGACATAGTCTCGTGCATGTTGGACATATCGGGCTGATAGCTTCTCGATGGTGTTGCGGGTGGAAGTGATGGATAAGAAACAGTTCCTGGCTTGGAGTGCATGTCTTTGTCATTAGCATAATCATTGGAGGAAGGAACTTTACCCTCATCAGCCATCAAAACCTGACCGGAAGAGGAAAGGTTCACGTTGCCATCTAACTCCAGAGATTTAGACGTTTCACAATTGTGACTCTATAAATGCAGATTCTGGTTAGTCCCAAACTACTGAACTAGAGGAATGAATGAATGAACGAATGAATGGAATGGGATAAAAGCAAATATCAGCTTAGTCAAGGTGATCCAACGAGTAAACACAGTACCTTTGTACGAGTCAGGATGGAGTCTCCACTCCTGCCATCGCCGGCGGCCGGAGGTCCAGACACAGTATGCCCCTTGTGAACAGTGCTTACTTCACCCTCGGGGATCCAGCCGAGGCCTGATCTATAGATTTCATGGGTGGGTGGCAGTGGGATATCCCCGAAATAGAAAGCTCCCCTGTTTCTTCCAACCGGAACTCCACTTGAATTGGTACCATCTCCCTCCTTCTGGTTGAGAGGGTTAATATATCTCTCACCCAATGTACCCTGGACGCGCCCAACACTTTGGGGAGGGCCGGGAAGCTCAGAGTGGATTCTCTTATGCTTGGAATTATCACCGTACCCAGGATCGGGTTTGCGAAGATCTTGCTGAACATCTTTTGGTTCATCAAGAGTACGTGCGTTAGAGGACGAGGAACCAAGTGATTCCCATCTACCGGGACCATTTTTAAGTCGATACCTCCCCGAGATGGGAGGTCTGGCTGGGTTCTCAATAGTGTCGACGCCCTGAGACTTCTTAACAGGTATCAATGGCTCACGTCTAAAATCAGTGGGAGGGGTCTAAATATCGAATATCATCAGTAAAGCTCTTCAATCATTCTAAAGAAGCAAAGCGCCGAGGAAAAGTTTTTTAAGTGAGACAAGTGAGACGCCCAGGGGAATAGCTCCCCCGGGCGAATCTTTCACGTGTAAGCCACGTTTGCTCTGACTCAGCCGTCGTGACTTAACCTTAAATATGTCGGGTACAAGTGCTAACGGCCGTCGGAAAAATGTCCGTTGGGAAATGCCGTATAACCCAAAGACGATCAAACAAAACAAAAAAAAACATTGGGAGAAAACTCACAAGCCAAGAGGTTCCGCCACCAACCTCTCCACCACCCGCAATCTTCCCAGCCTCATCCTCCTTGTTTTTGTCAGTAGCCATTCCCGCTGTCGTTCCTTTATTGCGATCGCTGCGATGATGTTGTTGTTATCGTTGTCGAAGTTATGGGATGGAGATGGGAAGAAGGATGGAATAAGGAGGACGGAAGAAGGGAAGATAAAGCGTGAAGGCCTTGCGATTGTAATGCCGAGATGTCTCCCAAACAAAGCCCTGAAGCGATTGGAATTGCTACACATGGCGACTAAGCGTCAGTGCCATTTTGGTGATCTCGGCATGCGAGGGTTTAGCATCGTGACATCTCAATACGGCGAGGGCGGGGGCAGAAGAATCATAATAACATGCCGCAGATTCTTGGTATAGGAAAGGGCTTAGAAGCGAGAACTTTCCCTCTTGCATGACAAGGACAACATTATTCTATCAAAGAGAATCTCGGTCGGTGGTGGTTTAGGAGCCAAGTCTCAATCCCTCATATCGAGGTTTTGCTCATGCAAGTATGATGTGAAGGTCTATCCCACATCGAGAGTCTCCCGTACTAGACTCCCGATGTTCAGCCAGACCAAAAACCCACCTTCTGTGGTAATAATATATTCAAAACTTCCCAGAGTCACCCGAATTGGAACTCCGATGGTCAGCCAGACCGCGTCCCTTTTAGGAACAATATATCCAAAACTTTCCAGAATATGCCTTACCGCTGATGCACGAAAGTCTCAATATCGGAACCCGGTACTATGCGTCGAGTAGGGATTTGTTACAAGGACCGGGTAAGTAATATACAGCCCGCTGCTGGTGCTTCTGCTGCAATACCGCACCAAACAGCCAGATACAAGACCCATGTCAACAATCCCTATCTACTGTGCAAGAAACAAAAGGCAGAAATCCCCATACCCATACCCTACAAGCCCCCCCACCTTGATATACCCTACGATACCCCCTCCGCCCTTGACCCCTCCCTCCCTCCCTCAGTCAAACCCCATCCCCGGCAACACGTGCCCCTAAAAATCCAACAGCAATTGCGGCGCCAATTTCTCCAAATCTTCCACCTAGAAATTTCGCCTACCACATTAGCCATTACCATGACTGCAGAAGACGGCAAAAATGGTCTTCTAGAAGAGGAAGAAAAAGAAAAGAAAAGTCATGCCTCTAGAAAAGCGCTCATGTTCTTCAATCCGCCTTCGCCACCTTGCTCCTCCTTCCTTATAGCAGCAGCGCGCCAGATCGCCTCGCGCACAAATATCTTGGTATACTCCTGTACCACGTTCAACGCCGGCTGGGATATTCTGGTCTTTCGGTCCTCAAAGTTTTCCGTCAAGAGCCGTTGGACAAGCTGGGTGGAAAGTGGTTGCTGTTCTTCTGCTGGCATTTTGGGTTGTTGTTGCTGTTGTTGTTGTTGAAGGTCGTGCTAGCAGGGAAAGACGACGGACGGCAGATCGACGCTGGGTGGCGGAACCCGTGAAACGTGGTTTTACCGTTATGAAAAGGGAAATGAGGAACAATGACTAGTGGAGGAGGATTGTACTAGTACTGTACTCGTACGGTGATGTTGATTGGCCAGTGTTGCTCGTCTGGTAGGAAATGAGAGGAAGGAAAAGGGAAAGAATAGGGGTGTAGAGTATTACGGTAGTAACTTATGGTGTGATGGGCAGGAAGGTGAAGGGGGGGGGGGTGAAGTCATTCCCGCTAGCAGGCTAAAACATCCCGTCTAAATCCACAGTGAGGCTCACCGATGGACCGCTGTAACAGGGTTCATGATACCTTAGCAGGGAGCTTGATATCATCACGCTCGAGTAAGTTGTCACGATCTTTGCGCCGTACTGTACTCGTACCCCAGCGCTCGAGGACCGGTAAATCATGAAACCACATTTACCCGTAAAGTACAAGCATAATCCGCCATCAGATAAGCGATGGAGCTAAACCACAATAATTCAGGCCTGGCAGGACAAGTTAACGAAATTACGTATACCAGTTAATGAGAACCAGCAAGTTCAGCTTGCTCAAGCAATACCGCATCATACAAACACTGCTCCTTCCAGGGGGTCCCCCGTCTCCGAATGCATGTCCCAGAGGCCCGACAAAGATAGTAGATCGCACAACCACCAGTACCGGTCCTAGTACTGTACAAGTTCCCCAAATCCAAATTCCTAAGTGGTAGACACGTTCCACGACAAACCATCCTGCCCAGTACTTGTACTATAATAATATGAATGATTGAATAATTTCCGTTTATGATACAGAAACCAATAACTGTAGAAAACACCCCATCAAAATGAAACACACTTCTCATAACCTTGTGCAAAAATAATGTACCGGTAGAAGAAACAAAAAAGAACCCTTCCTCTCCTGCTCAGACATCTGTTCCGCACGCAAAAGGCCACACTTAAAATGCTAACCACACCGCCCGATCTTGACAAAGGAAATATGTACCTTGTTAGTTACAGCGCATCGAAAGCACCGTAAAATAACTGTATAGTGAACCTGTAGCTGTAGAACCTTGCTCGCAAAGTGGGCACAGAAAAGATAAAAGCGTAAAAGGAAAAAAAAAAAACGAATGGAACCCCCCAGCCGTAAGAAAAATTTTGAACAGGAACCTGTAATTGCCAACTCGACTTTGCCGGATGTAGTTCCGGGAAAGAAAAGGTGACTAGGTGAAAAAAAACAGTGCAAAGGTTACCCAAACACAAACTCCGCTCGTGTAAAAATCCGGACAAGGAAAAAAAAGCGCCAGCAATAGAAAAATGTAGAGTATTACTCTGGTAGATATGGCCACAACTATGATTGGATGGTGCTTCCTGTTTACCGTGTGGCCTTGCTCCTGGTGAAGAGATCGAACATGCTTCTCTTCTTCATTCTCTGAGCTGGGGCAGTCGCCGGGCGTCCGTCGCTCGAGGATTTTGCTAGGGCTGAAGGCAGTTCAGAAGGGGTATCATCGTCTTCCACCGGAGTAAGTTCTCCACTCGCGTCTATAAAAGTTGAAGCTTGCTTCTCGTGGCTCTGCCTCACTTTCCTGCTGGAACGGTGGCGCGACATGGACCTCTTGGTACTCCTATCCCTAATAACACCCGCCTTATCCGTAGTACCAGTCCTAGCAAGCTCTTCCTTCTCCATCAAATCCAACATGGTGAATCCGCCCATCGCGTAATTCGCAAAATCTGGGTCGACGAAACGGATGTAGCCCCTAGCGACTTCAACATTGAGATTATTGCTGACCCAATCACCGATCAACGCCGCATTTCGCTTGTTGCATGTCGGAGAAATCATGTTTAGGGAAGTGATAGTTAAGAGAAAGGATCCATCATATGTGCCCCCCATCACCATACAGGCCGAGTGTTCAATAGATACGCAGACAGCATCCTCAGTCTTTCCATAGCGTTTAGCGACCAGCTCGGATAATGACTTTGCGAAATCGAATTCGTTTTCTAGCTGCAGGTATCGCACCATGCATGTTAGCACGAGCAAAGCCCTACGCCAAAATAGCCGAGAAAAGAGAGGCACCACCAGCAAACAGAGAAGGAAACAAGGGAAAAATACAGCGCTATAGCATATGCAATGCACCAAGAAATTAAGCAATAAAAACGAACTCAAGAGAGGGGGGAAGTGGTATCTTTGTAGAGGAATCAGATACGGTTAAACGAGATGGTGCTTACAATGACGTTTGTTCGCAATTCAACCCAAACCGCAGAGCTCTTGGGAACCACCGGGCCCGACTCCCGAACGGCGAATACCTCCCCGTAGTAACTTGCTCCCTTCATGGACTTCTTCCTGCTAAAGTCTCCCTTCGAAGACTTCTTGGACAATCCCCCAGTAGCGGGGGAATCCTTCTCGATATCTCTGGTCGTAAAATGAATGGCGGTTGGGGATCGTGTAGATTCAGGTCTGCGAGTGACATCCCGATCATCACCTTGTTTGAAAGACATGTTTGTGGGAGCTGGTGAAGGAGGTGTTCGACCGGCCGGAAGCTGGGGGTTTTTCTTCGACTCAGAGTCTGCGGGTTTGGCTGGTTCTAGGGTTGCCATGTCTGAAGTTACTCGTGAAGCTAGCTAGATAAAAAGGTTTTTTGTTGAAGGAACGGAGGGCTCAAGTGAAGGATGGGGAAGAAGGTTGCTTTAAGAACGAAAGTTCTCTCCCCTGCTAAAATGGGTGCCCACGCGAGCGATATCGAGGCGAGGTGTGGATTGGATACCGGTATCGCAGACCCCCGAATTGCTATCTTAGCAAAAAAAAAAAAAAAAAAAGGATAAAATTCCAAACACTGAACGCCGAAGCTTTCCTTTTTTTTTTTTTTCTTCCCTTTCTTCCCCCTTCGAAGAGGTGGCAGGAGTGTCTTATGTAGGGCGGAGGAAGAGAGAAAAAAGCACAAGTCAGTTCTTATCCTCCCAAATGGTCAATTATTTGGGCGGTGGCTGCTACAAGGATGGTTGCTAGATGCTGAGATCCGGATCCGAGAGCAGGAGTGGGCGAGGTGGGCGCGAAAGAGGGTGTAGGGAAGAGCGTATGGGAGGGAGGGTAAGGTGGAGGGGGAGGGGCTGCAGTGGAGTGTGAAGGAAGGGAGCGAGCAGCAGCAGAAGCGTGAGACAAGCAGAGAAGTCGAGTGCCTTGAAGCCTGTGGAGCGAAAAAAGAATGAGAAGCAGAAGCGGGGATGGGGAGGAGGAGGGCACTGCACTTTCAATTACTCGAGTACTGGAAGCACTGTGCTCCTCGATCTCGTTTTCGCAGGTCTTGGTCTACTGAAGCCAAGCTCACTACTGCGCTCCATGTGCCTCACGGAATCTACTAGTACGAGTACACTACCGGTACCATAGACTAGGCCATTCATTTCCTCCTGGGCAGGGAGAGCGACTCGAGTACAGTTCTGACATAACCTTACATCCCCTCGCCATCTACGACCAATTATTCGGCTCAACGAGGAGTTGCAAGTATCATACAGTACGAGTACATTATGATATTTCAGAGCATGAAAAGCTAAGTCTCAATCTCAATTGAACCAGATATTTGCCTACCAGCCGACTGCGGGTCTGTGGCACGATATCACACTCCACCACAGCAAAGCTGCGAAAACAATTGCATTCGCGGGCAGTTAATTCCAAATCATGGCTGTGAATGTCATGACAGTTATCAGTCTGGTTGCCCTCGCGCGGTATCATGTCAAAGACCAAGTACCGGCACCATAACTCAAGTCAAGGCGCAGATGGAAAAGGATGGACACATGCGTTGAGCTTGCTCCGATTGGAGCAAAGGTCGACCCTTTGACATTGCCCCAAATTATGGCAAACAAAGGGAGGAAATATGATGGGGGGGCCTTTGCCTCTATTAGAGTGATCTTGGCAAGGATTGCCGACTAACTTTCTCGCAGCGGCGTCTCTGTGCTACCGGACTTGAGCGGTCAAGGGCCGGTACCAGTACCGAAAGTCCCAAGTTCCTTGCGTGTGAATGCCAGCTATTTTTTGCTCGCAAGTTCACAGTAGGAGTATCGCGCGTTCAACACAGTAGGGCATCTGAAACAAATAAGCACTATTATACTTGCATAATACGCTGAAAAATTCAGAGTTCTGACATACAATATCGGTATCACGATATAGTAAGCAGCCATAAGCTTATTCCTTTCACTGGAGTTCAATGACTTCTATTACGTCCTCGCGTAGAAAAATGAAATGCCGTAGAAAAAAAGACCACGGATCAGTGCTATTCCCACCAAAACACAAAATTCCGGGAAGCACGGTTATCCGTTGGGTAAGTAATGAATGCCGTATCCATCCCCGATGGGCCATGCGGACTGCGAGCCTTTCATCGCCACTTTCCCTACCCTCCATGTCGCCTCCCCGATCCCGGGTGCGGTCCCGAGTACTGTACAAGTACTCGAGTACAAATAAAAAAAGAAAGAAAGAAATACAGTGCAACGCCCCACAAGGTGGGGTCCTCCGTGAAACGCCGAATTGGTAGTGAACAGTGGCAACAAACATAAACCTCAAGGTTCGAAGTTACACATTCCCATGGTGAAAGTGCCGGCACGAATATGATGCCAGGATAATTTTGCTGGTATTTCCACCATGCGAATATCTGAGCACTAGTTTTAACTCTCTCCAACAATTTTCCCTTTTTTCTGCGAAAAAAAGGCTTGGTTATTCCACTCAAAGGTAGCTTCATCCTCTCAGCTTTATCCCTCTATGGTACAGTACGTTGTTGTCATCTACTAATTAGACATCGGCCTTTGCTTGTTTTGAGGACCCGGTTCGAGCCCATTCGCACTGTATGCATTTCCTGGGATTTCTCCAGGCTTGCGCTGTACGAGTACTGTAGAGTACGGTACCGTACCCAGCGAACGCACATATGCACCCCCCGTCGGACTTCGAATAGCGAGCCACCCTTTACGATAGAACCTCCTCCCTCCCTCCCTCATCCATCCCATCACACCCCTCAGCAGCGCAATAAGTAATCAAGTGAATAACAAAATATTAGTAGGGAACTCGGAGGCACGAGGCCTGTGAAAGTGCCTCGGCGCTACCGGTACTGAAGGTATGATACTCGTGCAGAAGATGTACTACTCTCATGCAATGCAAATTCCACACATAATATGATACTCGCACCAGTTACTCCAGCGTATGGTACAGTACAGTACTCGTATATTCTCACTTAGCCATTGACCGGACGGCATGCTCCTTTGTTTTGTTTTTTTGCTCTCCAATCGAATCCCCCCCCCCCCATCACCAAGCTCTTACGTTCCACGGTCACCTCTAGGACTCTTCTAATTGCTGGGCTGGGACAAAATCTAATTGTTGTATCTGTATCATACTCCGAGTGCTCACTCGCCGGTATAGGTAAGCAATACTACCTCACTCATTCATCCCCCACTCCAAAGCACCCTACCGCAAGCTGCCACACATGACGGCCTGCTACGATACAAAATGTCGTGCCAGAATATATACCGTACCTTATATGATACCGCACACACCACAATATTAGGTGCGATCTGACTTAGAGAGGGGGAGAGAGAGGGAGGAGAAAAATTGGCACGTTCACACAGTACGGTAAGTTTCTGGAAATAAGTGCTCCGCCGTTGGTTGGTTGGTTGGGGGATTGGTTGGAAGGGGGGAAAAGGTTTGTGAAAAAAAGGCAATGGATCGGTCATCAACATCTTGCGATCGGCTCTCTCCGGAAGCAAAATTTATTAAGGTACGGCAATGCACGGCATCACATACCGATACCCTACCTGCCTACCTACCTACCGAACCGTTGAGTTCTTTCTATATGATATAAAAAAGTATGCGGGATTGTGTGAAGCGAAGCTTTGATGGCTGGCGCAGTATCATCATCATACAGCACTCACTCGTGCTCTCCTCCTCCGGGGACATCATCGCAAACTCAAACGGTGTGGATGGATGGAGGTTCAGACCAAGCCAAAATGAACACGCGAAGGAGGGGAGGAGGGAAGGAAGGGAAAAACGCATGTGCCAATCCGTTCAATCGATCAATCAAGCTCACGACCCCGGTTTCTCTCTTGTGTTTTGTTGTCCCATGGCTTGCGACGACAACAACCGTGGACGGATATTTCTATTTGAGACAACGACAACCTACAAATAGAATACCTTTCGTGAAAGTCTTTCGAATTGGCTATTGGATGGTATTTACAGAAGTGGATTTTTCTTCTTCTTTCTTTTCTTTTCCAGTCTTTCTGTTCTGGTTGGGGCTGTGCTCGAGAGGTCTTCAAAAGTTCAAAGGGTCGGACAAGAAGATTATGGGACGGCAGCGCGGGTAGCTAAACATTTTCCTGTCTGCTCCAGTCAATCAATGGGTCTGCATAGACTATGAATGGGGTTTCGTACAAGTATGATACACTAAGTCTCGAACGGGGGAGAAAAAAAGCCTCCGCCGAACGGTTTAGCCAAAAGACAGACTTTCCTCATTAGATACAAGTCCACCACCACCAGCACCATCTTAGGACTGGCGTCCTCGATTCAAACTGAGACTCAGGGCAGGTTCTAGACTACCCGAGTAAGGTGTCGGCAGTCCATCTGAGCTGTACGAGTAGGTACCCCGCTTGTCACCGCACTCCCATGGCAATTTGGAGAGAGTGCCGGCACAGTGCTCGAAACTGTTGGAGGAAACACACAAACCGTACCGTAGATTGGAAACCTGGAAAATGTACCTCTCCATCATCACCTACGTGGTAGGGCTGAAGCGGTGAATTAATTATTTTTTAACTAAAAACCCTAGAATTCGTCGGACACATCCCAATCAGCGAGAGAGAAATACCTCGAGAATATGGGGCGTTTTTTTTTCCAGCTGGCTCTCACCCGGAGAAAAAAAAAGAAGAAAAAAAAGGTCCAGCTGAGCGGGGGTTGGGGGGGGGGGGGCATGTCCTGCTGGCATTGGAGAGAGAGGGGGGAGAGGAAGTAAATACTGTATCCATATGATACTATCTTGTTGGAAACCCCCAAAAAGGGCCCAATTACTTGGTCGAACCATGGCTTCTTCCCTCAACGATGATACATTTTAACTTTTAACTTTGTACGGTTACCGTGCAGTGGATAAAAAGCGCCACGCTCAGCCACTGACGCCGAAGCGCCGCTAGCTGCAAGATTTTTTACCCTATCAAATCAACCTGCAGCCACATTGCTGGGAAAAATACAACCGGTCAAGTTAGCGTATGCACTGTTACCACGGTATGATAAAACAACGGTAGACCAACTATATACTTTCTTTCTTCGTTTTCAGTAGTAATTGGAAACGAACAAAAGAATGTTTGTCAGTATCGATAGTACTGTACTACTTTTACTTACACTAAACTGCCTACCGTACCCAACTAACCCAAGAAGCGCACCATCATCATCATCCAGAACATTTTTAAAAAAGTTTATGATGATACCCCGCCATCATAGCTTATAATAGCTGGACAGCTAACTCTCCGGGTTGCGGTGGCGTTCCATCCGAACAAGGGTTCTCATCGAGATTAATTTAATATAAGGTAATTTAGAAACTCGGTGGTCACTCCCACTGAACATGCTCGTTTTCCCAAAAAAAGTTAGATTTTGGTGAGGGGGGCGTGATCGAGTTGGACTAACTATAACTAATACGGTAACCATAGTTACTATACTAATTAGCGGATGATGATAAAATACACCGGGTATCGAGCCAATCCTCCTCTCCTTCTCCATGCGGGGTCAACGAAATAACTCGAGCGTCTAAGAGTACTAATCAAACCAGCCTCATCGCTTTGTACCATACACTGTACTCGAGTAGATAGTACCGGTATGTGGTGGTTTTTTTTCCTTTTTCCCCAGCTGAGCTCATTACAAGTGGAACTCTGCTTATATTATCGCTTAGGGAAAGAAACCATACATTCGGACCCCCTCCCAATCTGATAGACTAACTTTAATTTCTGTCGCGAATTGTCCCCCCCCGCCCTATCAGACTCGAGTACTCGTACATAGCTGGGTCCGACAACGACTAAGCGTGTGGCGCCAGCAAATGCATCTCACTAAGAATCTTAAAATGATTGAAATCCCTGCGCTGTGTACAAGTAGTTCGAGTTGTCTCCTCCGGTGAGTTGAGGAATGTTTTTTTTTTTAATTTCTCTCTCTCTCTTCCACTCCCTTGGTCGAGTTGAGAAGAGGTTCCAGCTTCAACCCTTTTGGTGATGCCGAGCAACTCATCTTTCTCTGCCAAGTATGGGTCTTCACCCCCACTTCTCCAGAGAAGGAAATTCTGGACATCCGATAACTTATCGCTGCCTAGTGCCGCGCTCTTAATGCCTTATCATACATTTCCTCGCTCATTACGGTTCACACTCAGAATGGTGCTACCGGTATGCATATCCTCCCCCACAGACAGTCTCTCTTCCTCCTTCCTCCTTCTCTCTCCTCCTCCCCCATCCAACAATGTCACACTCACTTCCCAACTCTCACCAAAAGCAAAGCAAGCAGCGCCACGAAAAATAAAAGTGAACCCAAAATACGAGATGTTTGTACTTCCGGGCAAGGGCTAGAAGAAATCCTGGAGCCACAAACCCCCCACTACCCAAGACAAGCAGACTACTGAGCACATTATCAAAAATAAAAGGAGAAGGATTGGGAGGGGGTAAAAGAATCGAAGAAATCAATAGCTGTAACCTCCCCAATCACCCGCATGAAAAGGCCAGGTTCAGCAGGGGAAAACCCGTGGTTGAGAGTCACTTGTACTCATTCGGGACGCTTGGAAAGATTCATTTGCCTTGCTTTGTCTTGCTTTGGCCTGTCTCGTCTTATCTTGTCTCGGGGGGGGGTAGTTGGGTAGACTGCGGTCCAGTATGGTGCCAGTGGCGATGGGAGGAGAGGGCAGTGCCACCCCGCATGCCGCGAGTGCTCGAGTACCGTACCATACAGTACCCAACATCAACAGTACGGGTTCTGGGTCCTAGACTCCAAAATAGCCACTAGCGGCCTTCAATAGTGCCTGGAGATCCCGGGATGGCGTGGTAGCCAATACCTTTCAGGATTCTTTGTGCTGGTTCCAAGCGAAGGGACCCAAACATTGAGGGTATGATCTTGTTTGCGCGCCCAGGTACAATACTCGGCGATGATTGGCCATACAAGTGCATATTTTCTAATCCCTGGGTTTGGGTTACCCTACTAAAAAGAAAGAAAGAAAGACAGAAAGAAAGAAAAGAAAGAAAGAGGGCTTTCCCGCCAAAGACAAGTACTGTACAGTACTCGTACCAGTATGACACACACCTCCCCTCCACCGCTTCTAGCGCCATTGGGGAGGAAGAACTCGGACTCCCTTTTGCTCGATAACATTCCGACACGCCGCCAAAGAGCGGATCTCGTCGCGATTTGTTGTCAAGCCAAAAGGAGGAGAAAGTGGCTGCGTGCCTCAGCCTTATCCGGCCGGGTGTGTCAGTCAACCCGGTGTCAAAAGAGAAAAAAGGTCGGAGATCTGTTTTTCCATGGAGACAGGGATTAAATTTATGTCTATGTTTTTTCCTGGAACACATCCGAGCCCATCCAGCTACAAAGGGGAATAAATGTCGCGCACTGTAAAAGAAATTTCACTGAGGCTAAAGCCATGTACTCGAGTACATGTACGAGTGCCATGCAATTCCCAGTTCACTTGCATTGGTACCGCGCTCATGGGGAGGGAGCTTAGGGAAGCACAAATTGAAGGTCGCAATTAGAGGTCGAGCCGCAAAAAGCCACCGATGGACATTTCTCCCGCTGGAGATCCAACACTAAGCGAAAGGGGGAGAAGGGGAGGGTTAAGTGTGTACGAGTATTTGCCGGTATTGCTGATTATGTGTTCCGTGTGTCCTCTTTGTTGTCTCCTGGTCAGACTACGAGTAGCCGCGCGATTCGGCTTAGAAATTGCTTATGCGGGTGTGTAATCAATGAGCGACGGGCAATGAGCGATAAGGCTTGACCCGGTCTACCGTAGACTACGAGTAGTGTGCTGTGCACCCACTTGCTCCGGTCAAAACGGGTGTAAGTGAGACAGGGGAGAGAGGTTAAGCTTTGACACGGTATTGCGACCTTGGAAACGCTAAGGGGAATGAGGGGAGGGTCGAAAAAGAAACCGTTCTTTGTGTCTTAGACACATCTTCGGCCATTCTGGTGGCATTATGTCTAGGTAAACAAGTGATCACTGGGATTGTTGTTGGCTTTCGGGGTCAGCTGTTGGTTTCCGGAAGCTAGAAGGGCCCCAGGGGGAGGGGCTTCACCGGAACCTCAAGTTGTGGCATGAATAAAATTCAACTCACCCCGTTCCTCAGGATCTGCTAAAGTCACAACAAATCACCTTGTAGAAAAGGCTTCAGGACACAACCGGTGAGTATCCTCAACCCGTCTTACCCACCCACCCCTGTGTTTGTTAAACTCTCAGTACCTATGACCGACCCGTCTTTCAACAGGGCCATGAAATTACAAAAGTCAATTCTCAAGATCAGCGAACACACCGGACACCCACGCTGACACAAAATCGTCAGATCCGAACCCCTTCTCCTCCCGGGCCACAAGTAGAAGAGGGGGGAAAGCAAGGAGGGAAAATAGCTAAGATTTGCATCGCACCTTCCCACTGGTCAGTCAGACGCAGCATCGCACGCAGCATTATCCCGACTTTGCATGGGAAATCATTGTGCGCCTGTTTCACCCCATGGACAACGGGGACAGCGGCAGCAGCCGCAGGTTACCGTACTTGCTAGAGTCTCAAATGATCGAAGCGTGTGCTGGGTAGTGCGAAATTTTTCCTCTCTCCCTCTTTCAGCTTCCCTGAGAAACATGGGAAAAAGATTAAAAAAATACAGGAGTATCATACCGCACCTTTCCAGGGGAGGCGATCCGAACGACACGCCTTGTACTTGTACGAGCACTGTACGAGCACTGTGGCACGCGGTTGATAGCTATTTGGGCTTCTGCGGCATACCGAATGGGTTTCCTTCACGTTGGTGGTGGTCGTGATACAGCACGGTGCGACAATGATATCCTGACAGGATTTGCCTACCATTGAGACAACTCTGCGGGTAAGGAGTACCGGTACCCGAAAACAGGGGTCGTGGATTTGTACCTATGAGTACTCGAATACAAGTACTAATACTCGAGTACCGGTACCGGTATTGGAATTGCCCCCTTAACTTTGACTGGACCAGGTGGCGAGTATGCACGGACTCTTTGCCATATATTTCACGAATCTCTGTTTCCGGGCACAGTGCGGTACCGGTACTCGCCCGCCGTGAGTACTGACGGGGGAAAATGGCGAAGAAGTTCACAACTCGGGTCAAAAGTGAGAAAAGATCGTCAGTCGACCCAAACCAATCACATGGAGTTTCCCCTACAATACTCATGTACTGTTCTGTACCCAAGTACCACAACAAGTCAAGCCACAGACGGATATGAAAACCTACTCGAGCACAAGCTACCGGTACTACCATATCAAGAGTTAGTCTTGTTTACTATCGCACTGCTGACGCTAGCAAATAACGGTTGGCTTACCCGAACAATATCATGACACCAAATTTTAATTAACATATAAGCGGGGGGAGGCAGGGGGAGGGATAAGAACCTAACTTGCCTTCCTGTACAAGTAATATACAAGTACTCGAGTGGGCAAACGAATCACCCCTTACCCGGTTCATGTCAAGCTACTCCATTCTTGGTTGGCGGAGTTGGGGGCGATAAAGGGATCTGCAGGGCCTAAAGTGAATATCTTTGTATAACTATGGCTCTGTAAAGTCAGCGCGGCGGTACCGAAGATGATTAGGCTTCTCACTGCCGTATGCTATCGAACGTCTGATAGACAGGTAGATTGACAGGGTATGGCAGATAGCACGGCAATATACCAATCCCTGAAAAATCTTGTGGAAATTGCAGTTGGGACCTCAACTTGCCATCTGCGTGCTTAAAGCAGCATGCAAATACATAATTTATCCACCCAAACTTCCCAGCAAAGTTTAATCCCTCTCACTCTCCGTGTTATGCTGCCTCTACGAGGACCCGGCGATAATTTTGGTATGTCTACACACCGAACCCCGGTGGTAAGATGTTGGAAAGCGCAAACCAGGGCACTTGTACCGCACAAGTACCGGTTTCCGGCATGGAGAAGAGGTATGCCCGGAAATTTGAGCCCGAATATAGTACCGTACTCTATGGGCCCTCAGACGGACACAGATAAATTTCCAACGCAAAATTTTGATCCCTGTGGTTGGGTACATTACTCGAGTAACTCGTACCTGCCACCTGTGCTCGAGCACCTGTCAAATTTCCGGATATCTCTCCGAATTCTGCTCACACGCTCACTCGGTCACTCCGGACCGTCAGTTTTCCCATTCACAATTCAGCGGTTGCATCTTGTGAAGAAATGACCGAGAGGAAAACAAACTTTAGGGTGCGGGCAGATCAACCCGTCAATCCGCGAATCGACCCACATCTGACACCTGCAAGGAGAATAAAGGAAGAAAAGAAAAGAAGAGGAAAGAGAGGTAAAGGGGGGGAGAGAGACAAAAAAAAAAAGTGCCCAAACCGCTGTTTCTGCTGTCATACTCTCTCACTCGGAAAACAGCGGATTTCTGCGAAGCCCCCACCCGCTTTTTGCGGGGAGAGGGGAAAGAGGGTAAAAAAATAAAAATAAAAATAAAAAAAAGTCATTTTCAGAACGGCTATCTACAACATTGGATGCCTTCTCTCTCGGTAGATTAAAGTCTAGATCAGATGTTGCGATTTGCCACCCTTTCTCGGCGGTGAGTGGTCACGGAGCGCCATTTCTTCCTCCGGTGTTCATGCGCATAAGGAAAGGTTGTGGGGGAGAAGTAAATATAAAACGGCAGGAAAGGAGAAAATATATGCCAAAAACGGACGGGCAGGTGGATGGATTAGAGCCTATGCGGTGTTGCGCTCCTCCCTTGCCGGAAGGTGGCGGGATTGGGGCGTGGTTCGTGCAACGGGAGGTGAGGGGCCCTTTGGTATCCTTTTCTCACGTGTTAGCATTTTCCGACAGGGTTGTCTTGGGTTCGGTTCATTTTGGGGAGGTGGTGTCGCCGGCAGGTGGGCGGGCGGGTGGGTGCTAGTGGTACGAGTCGCTCGTACCTGAATATTCCTGCAGGGTGGAGAAGGGGAGGGAGTGCGGCTTCTAAGGATTGGCTTCATTGGCGAGTGAGGACGCGTGACTGCTGGTGTTTGTTGACTTTTGGGATTTGTGGAGATGTGGTATTTAGTATTGAGTAAGTACCGATGGTGATGGTGGTAGTGGTTGTGCAGTGCTGCCATCGCGAAGAACGAGTACTGTGCGTACACGCACAGTACTCTCCTCCTTAGTCTTCTGGCGATGTTCTTGTGACAGTTTCACTGGACCGTCTGGTCAAGTTACACACCATCGTCAATGCGTCCAGGCATATGCATATGTGCGGTGCGAAAAACCTTGAGGTTTGAAAAATCCAGCTACACTTAGCTTGGTGATGTGTTGATTCGCTGACAAAGCGAGCACTCGTACCAGATAGGACGCAGCAAATCAGGCAGAAAACGAAAGTGATCGATCGTCCCGAGCCTTATTTTGTTTGTGGAATGGTGGTCGACAATATCCCTCACCGTACCGAGTAATTTGTAGTGCAAATCCCATGTTCTTGTTCCATTGACCCACTCCGCACAATGTGGTAGTTGCACAGGAAGGGGGGTGGTCAATGAATAGAAGCACGTTTCTCCCTCGTCCTCTGCTCATGTGTGTGGTGCTGTACGAGTGGTGCTATCTTACTTGCTCGGCACATGGCGGCGGTGTGGGGATGACATGTGGGAAAGGTGGGCTCGCTAAACTATTGAAGTGCAAGAAAAGATTTCTATGATGATACAGTATGTACAGTACTGTGCCCACTACCTGCAGTCTGTCTGCATCATCCTACTTCCTTATGATAAGGGGTTTGGTTGAGTTGAATCCCCTCATACATGCCTTGGGCTATCGGCCTTGTCTATATTGGTGCACTCCACTTTGGTATACATCACTAACAGGCTGTTAAAGGTTGTCGACTAGCTGAGTTGTTAGTATGGGTGGATGAAGCCACATTTCCGTGCCTGTGCCTGATTGGGGAACATGTTGCTCTCAAAGTAACCCCGGTTCCAACTACGGTGTGAAGAATTGTTGGATTCGGCAGTAGGTAGCTATTCTCCCAATATCACACCCTCCATGCGAGTTTCCTGATTGGAAATACTGCAATCTGATAAACCTGACGAGTGATTGGTGGTGAAGTGAGGGAGAGGAACATGCGGCCCACCGTCCTTTGATACTTTGGAACACTTTGCCGGTACCCACCGCCCTGTGCCGCCACTAGATATGCAATTGCAATTCCGTCGAAAAAAAGAGACAACAACGTAGCTACCTTCACGGAACCTATAGCAGCTGCTAGGCACACATATCTTGCCGGTTGGCCGTACAATGGCTTAACCCAGAATGGGGTTCCCCATGGCAGTCACGGAGGCATAGGGGCGTACAGTTCAGATGTGCGTTTCCACAGCGACTCAATTTCCAGTTTGTCCCTTTCAATGGGGATAGGTCGACGCAGGTGATGCTCACATTGTCCGTAGGGAGATTGTGCCTTCAACCTGCCAAGTTAATTGGCAACGCGGTTAGCGCGGTACATGGCACCCGCTCGTTAAAGGCCTTGCCTTGACAGCGGCATTGGGACTCATATTCAGCCTGAGTCTGTATCCGGATACTCCTTACTGCCATGCCACATGCAGCACCCCTCCCAAATCCCAGCACACCTGTCTCAGGCGCCTTACGCGCCTTGTCCTGGCTTTTGTATGATATTTCCCGTCCATCACCGCTTCCCAGCCTACGTATCGGTGGTTTTCCCCCGTTTGGATGGCGCTGTACGAGGCTCTTGTTTAGTCCCGCCCGGTATCTTATCTTCCCAACGCTTCTTCGGGTAATGCAAGGAATCATGCCCAGTATCGGAGCTATTCCACAGGGCTGGATGGTAACTTGGCGTGAGGGGGCTGGGCACAAGGCTTTTGTGTTTGAGCATGTTTGAGAATTCGGGGTTGCTAGGGGATAAAGTGTCGGTGCTGTGTTGTAAAAGGTATATGATGGGTGGTAATAGACGATGCCTTGCTACTCCGGTCAATGGGCGGTCTATCCCCCCCACCCCCCACCACCCCACGCTCCGGGGCAGTATGATTGCGGGTGAAAGGGTTCGAATCGTGCTATACCCATTCTACATTGGATGCACATTGACCTACCTCTTTCGCTTGGGAATTAACTTTTTTTTTTTTTTTACTATTGAGAAATGTGAGGCGCCGGAGCAACGGAAGGCTCGATTTTGCGCATGAATGCATCTTCTGCAGAAATAGAGTGGATAGAAAACCCATGAAGGGATAACTTTTGCTACATCCATCTTGAGAATGGCAATATTGATATCTTAAAATTGGATGCCGTAGAATTTTAAATAATTGAACTGTATGTTATGTCGTTCGAGTTGCCATCTCAGGTAAGGTCAGGTAAAAAAAAAAAAAAAAAAAAAAGTAAAAAAAATCATGTCTTTCAGAGAGGCTGAGCCAATCACCTTTTACTGTGTTTCTTCCCAATGGACCAGAGAAGGAAATTTTGGACCACTTGGCACAGTTCAATTATTTGGGGTTATAATTATCATACGGCAAGTTTTTAATCCGTTTCTGAGTCCGCAGTGGGCGAAGGGCACTACGTTCGGCGGCTTTTCACACGACGTTATGCAGATTTCTTCCAAGTAGCTTCAACTCTTCCGCATGTATGATACATGATGATATGATAACTTACCCCATCAAACTCCCCCACCCTCCCCAGTCACCTGAAATTCAATCGATGACCATACATATTTCCGATATGGCATATCCTCCGTTGATATTATTCAAGGACTCTTTCCAACCCTCTTACGGATAGTGTCGTAATACCTTCACCGAACCCTCGTCACGGTCGATACTAGTTATGTTTGGGTGCGTTGATTGCGATTGAATCCGTTGCCGAATGAATGAATGAATGCACGGAGCATGCATGCATGGAGTCCTGGAGGTGAAGGGATACCCGGGATAACACCACCTGAACTATGATATCATCCGTAGACTGTTGTGTGAATGATTGATTATGCGGGTGGAAGAAGTAGGATAGATACTATCCGATATCGTACACCATATCATACCGGGGAGACTTGCTACTGCAAATAGTCACTCTTGAAGGACTGTGTGATAACTCCCCTACTACCCGACAACGATCTGCTTTTGTTCCGGGAGTTTTTGTTTTTCGCACGGACGGGAATTCAGGCTGCCATATTACCCTTGCAGTTGGTCATCGAGATTTAGGGATGTTTAGAAAAAGCTGGGTCTGCTGTTATTGCATTGTAGGTTAATGGAGGGGGAGTTGGGTACGTCAAGTGTTCCCCGGAAGATAATGCAGACTGGGCAAAGCTATGATATCATCGTATGATACAAAAAAGTAGCGGGGAACTCAATGCGTAAGGACCCTGAAAGTACTCGAGTGCTGTGCGTTCCACTATCCCCGGAAAAAAATCGCCATACCCGGTCGGCCGATACTGGAGGGGACGCATCTTGGATACTTAGAGAACAGCAGATAGATTTATCGAGCTGTGTCTCTGGTGGTGTTGAGTGGGGGGTTTTCTTTTTCACTCCAACCTATGCCATCATATGATGATATGATACAAGCGGTCAGTAATCTAGGAATTCAAAAAGCGAGTGATATTTCCATGATTAGAGAATCAGCTCATGCAGCCACAGGGGGTTGCTTATATCCACCAATGCTCTAGGGGAACTTTGAACTCCATGAGAATCCATAATTCAATGGGGGAAATTACAGCTAACGTCCGCAGATGTGCCATCACGGGCTCGCCAGGCCTGCTGGGTGGACTTGTGCGTTGAACAAGATCACCATCAATGCTATAACACATTTTTCGAGTATAAACCTTCCTTTTTTCATCTATGATTCCGGCTGGACTTTTCCTTTGCCGTTAATTATCCATTCTCAATGTTTTTTTCATTATTTCTTCCTCTTGAGGGTGCTCCAGCTCCTACACTGCATACAACGTTTAATAACATAAGCTTCTCATCGCAAACTTCAGGCGAAAAATCCAGGTCAACCCACCAGCAGGATAAGTCAAGTACTCGTTCCCAAGGAAATATCAGGCGAAATGCCTACGCTGCCCGACTAGCCCCCATAAAATTGGCAGGGCATCAAGAGTCCTATTCGCCATCGCGGTGGGTTATCATGCTGTTGAATCGAATTGAACGATCCAACGCATGCAGCGGGAAGAGTGACAGATATTGCCCTGTGGGGGCTAGGGATTGGAGGCCGTGGTCCATACACCAAGCAGTGATGTCCGTGATCGGGGGGGTGTGGTATGATAGTAGGAAATGTGCCCATTGCTCATCATGATATTTCTCCTCCCCCTCCGGCCTTCTTTTCATTTTCACGATATTTATAAAACTGAATATTAAATTCCAAGCACTGCAATACCGTGACTTTCTCTTCCATTGCACGAATTTCCTACGTGATTATAACAGGCACAGTGCGGGCAACGGGGTGGCGGAAAAACAGGAAAGAGAGACTTGACTATATCATTGGAGAGAAGGTAAGTTATGATATGTTTCTCTCTTGCCCCCTTCGGTTCGGATGGGGCGTCGAAACCCCGAACGCCGCACCGACTAACCGTCGAGAATCATACCAAAGTGACCGAATCAGTCCGTGAGGGTGGCCAGTGCTATAAATGCTTGTCAAACCACCACGCTTTCACCATAGATCTCCACATAAGCTTAAATTCACCCACGCTTACAGCCAGTGCAGAACCCAAGATCCGTTCGGGACCGCAATTGCCATAGTGGAACTCGACCTTCCGCCGGAAATTCTCTATTTTACCTTACTCTTTGAAGCGGTCCCACAGGTTCGCGCCCCTCGACGCTTGGGGAGAGAGGTGATCAGTAATATACCCCCGTCCCCCTCCCATTCCAGGTATATAATCGTTGGCCCCCCCCGAGTCCCCACGAGGCACTGCGCGATCCGTGAGAGGGGGATGGATGATGATAGCAGGCATCACCCTTGAACCCCACACTATATGGGGATGGGAAAATTTGCTATCACAGGAAATCACTCGTGTCACCTTCCCAGCCAAGTCAGGCGCATTTCCATTCAATGGTCAATACTAATCCTCCAGACAAGGCCTTCTTTGGATACAAAGCGGGCGTGCGGAGCAGAGTAGTCGGTAAAAACCATGCCCGGTTGGGTGTGCAGGGCACTCCATCCGTCTTTTAATAGTTGTTATGCCCTCGTTGGATGACTTTCTCATTAACTCGATATTGCAGGGAGTATTGCTTCAGTGTGGGGGAAGCATGGTCACTCAGCTAGGGGCATCCGGACCCATACCCCTGACTGTCAGCCCCTTCTGTGGGTATAAGTACTGCTGGTTCTGGCGCATGTTGAAAGAGAAGAGCACAGAAAACCAAGGGCCTGTTTGGTTGCAGCGGTTCCGTTCCATTACCCCATACAAAGTGACCATTTTCTTCCACTTGGCGATCCTTTTTACGGCAGAAACGGTCGCAAAACGGAACGGAGCCGTTGTAACCGAACAGAGCCTAACACTCCTTCTTTTCAATATATGCCTCCCTACATCTCTCTATATCCCTCGACCTTCACTTTCTCTTCCTTGGCATACCCAACAGCCAACAGTGGTAGGCAAAGTTATTCGAGTGATTTGTCATGCAACTCACACTACTGGCCCGGTCGCGGGAAGACAAAAATAGGAGACCAGGTATGATAACATCGAGCCAAAGGCGCAATCCTATGTGTGCATACACAAAGCAAGGATGGGGGAAAGCGCCCTATCTAGACATTGTGAAAGCCTCGCCACCGAAGAGAACGTGTCGTCATCCCCAACGCGCCCAACTGCAGCCTTCCTCCCCAGTATCATATAATACCATCACCACCACTGCCAGCACCGACCCACATAATACTATTCAACGCTCCTCCAAACACGCTCCTCCTCACAACCCTAACTCACCTTTCACTAGGTTACCTGACACCCGTCTCCCCACCTCGGGACAGAGAATGGTCGAGGAAATCCGCACTCTCCTGGATAGGAAGGAGGTCGTTCCGAAAGGACATGGGGAGGTCGTGAGGGCTTTATTGGGCAATCCAAACCTTGCTAGGCTTCCTCCGGTAGACCCCGCCGTACACCTCTGTGGGCTGTGCCAGGAGTGAGGGAGTGTTGCGCCTTCTGGTTGATGAGGAGGTTGATGCCAACTGGTTGGGCCGCGGTTATCGGCTGTCATGGGGTGAGATGCAGGCACCATACGGTTGATATTACCGATCATGCCGAACTTGATGAGATACCTCTTTCCGCTGATCATGTTTGCTTTGTGGGTCCCTCGACCCAAGATCTTCTGGCGGATCAGGTTGTTTCCGAAAGCGGAGGCGAAGTTTTTCCCTAACTACGGAGCGCGTTAGGCGTACCTCAGTACTAGTTTTGCTTTTGGTATATCGAGACCTATCCTCAAATGTAGTTGCGGGATACTGTCGGGCCGTTGGGGTGCAAATGAGATCTGATATATCATGGCCATGGCCTTTTATACCATTGGAAAGCGTTGGTGTTTGGATTGATATTGCTAATCTATACCGATCACCTTAATCCCGACATCTTAAACCGTGATTACTACTATAAGCTATTCTGCCTCAGGAATAAACAAATCTGCAGAACTCATGCTAGAGAAGACTGGGGGCCCCTCGAACACAGGCAAAAGAGGTTGAAGCAAAACTTCGAAAAAGGTTAAAGCAAAATATGAGGTCAAGGCTAGATTCATAATACACCTTCATATGCAACATAAGCAATCCCATAATAAAAACCGCAATCGTGTTCAAATATCAATATTCGTCGCCAGTGCAGCTATCATCTTCGTAATCACTTGAGTCGTCCTCTCCGCTACTGTAAACGGCATCGCCCTCAACACCAGTGTTCTCCTCGAACTTCTGGTATCCATGATCCAAAGGCTCTTTGACAGGGTTCTTTCCCTTGGAAATGCTCTTATCCCTGATTCCTAGGATCTTTTTCTTCCTCCTCAAACGACTTCCCGAGCGCTCGGCAATAGAGAGCTCCTCCATCAAACGCACCGCTGTCTCCCAATCGTTCATCAAATCTTCATGGTCCTGTTCAAATTGAGGACGTTGTCCAAAACCTGTCTGTGAACTCAACAAGTGTAACGTTGGTGTCCTTCCCACAAATTCCCTAGGTTTGATATCCGGATCTGGAGCTATGTTTCCGTCTCTAAAATCTATAGTTGTAAGGCTGCGGAAGCGATCACTGACCGGCCTTTCCCCAGTGCGATAGACGTGTCCCAGGCCCCCTGCGTACTCTTGAATAGAATTAGTCCAGCTTACCACCCTCTCTCTTCTCTGCAGAGACTCCAGAGGCTGAGGTCCTGCAAGGTGGATGAGGGGGCGGCTGTTAGCCTCTCTGGATGTGGGGAATTCTAGTCAAATGAATTAGTTTAGAAATAGAAAAAAACGAGGCATGATAGTGACCATCAATACTAATCCCGCCGAGTCCGATTCTAGGGTTCACGTTTTTCCCGTACTCCTTAAAATGATCCCCCTCCCACCGCCTCCCAGCAATCATATCCGGTGCTACGGTTTCGGGAACAACCCTAGAATCCATGACAGAGCCACGACCAGGAGCATTCAAGGTGTCAACCATCACCGTATCATCGTGGATGATCCCCCAAAATTTGAGGACAGACGCTTCGTATAGAAGATTTTCCCGGTGCTTCTTTATCTTGGAAGCAGGGGCATAATAAGGCTGCAGCGGATGAGACTGGGAATCATGCAAAAGCACTTCCTCGTCCTTAGCAATCGGCTGGGTTTCCTCTTCTCGGGGGTGGAATGATTCCGGTGGTGATTTTGCCACGGTGTTCCAGAGACGGAAAAGCAGACTGGGACTTTTCTTAAGTCTGGAAGTCTTTGGATCGATACCCCCTTTTTCACAAACCTTGGATGCAATGGTTACATCCTTCCTAGAGTTAGAAAGCCATTCCGCGATGGTCTGTCGTAGGGCGAGGAGAAAGACTGAAGATTCCATTTCTTCCCTGTTTTTCTTCGAAGGCATCGTGCGCAACTGTGATTAGGCAGGGGCTTTCCGAGAGGTCAGAGCAACGATCAGAGAATTTCGAGGTGTAGTACCACGAACCGTCACATGCTTCTTATATGACATAGGCAGTAGGGCATTTACTAAGTTATACACGTGGCTGGTTTGAAGGCCGCATAAGACCCATAGAATTGTTATCCAGTCACCGATATCATACCTATGGGAAGGTACCTGTACAGTGGACCACATCAAACCCGATTTCAATAAACAAATAGAGAAATAAATTTAATTATAAGACCCTGTTTGGCACGTCCAAAACACTCAGTATTTAAGATAGTGAAGGTAAAAATATACAGCACCATGTTTGGTAGACACATAAATATCATGGTATTTTCATATGATATTATGATATCGTTAATACTTGCTGGATTTTCAGCTCATTCCAAGTAGTTCCAGTTAAATAGGTAGTACTAGTAGGTATTGTACGTTGACAAAATTAACCGCGATTTAACAATCAGTGGCAACCCACCCCTCTTCATCACCCCGTACTCTCAACAGTACCTAAAAAAATTGCTCTAAGTCAACCAAGAAGAAACCATTCCACTCAATTCTTTTTTTCAATAAACTATACCTCCTATTCTTTGCAGTCATGCCAAAAAACCTATTCCCTCCACACATCTCTCTGAGTTTACCAGGGGAAGGATTCTCGGGTTACACGAGCCTCAGATGAGATATTAGCAAATTTCCCACTATCTTAATATCCCCTACACTACAGTCAGAGACACAATTGCAAAAGGACATCAAGAGGGCAAGGAGAATAAGGATAGAGGAAGACATTCTAAAACTACCAAGTCACAGGATGATGCTATGGTAGAGGAAGCTCTTAAAAATCACCATACTACCTATTCTGACATTGCTGAGCAAGTTGCTCCCAATGTTTCTAGTAGGACAGTAAGGAGAAGACTTGAAAAAAAGCATCTTAGAAAGTGGATAGTACAAGAGAGAGTTTATTTGAATGAGGATCTAGCTCAAGAGAGGTTAGAATAGGCATTAGCTCATAGGTATTGGACAAAGGAGATGTTGAGAAGGAAGGCAATGTGGGGGGATGAGGTAGCTGTGGAAAGAGGAGGAGAAAAGAGGAGAAAATAGGTTTTCAGATACTCATATGAGAAATGGAATAAGGATTGTATTAAACCTAAGGCTAGGAGAGGGGAGAGAGAGATTAGCCAGATGATGACTGGTTGTTTTTAGTCAAACTCAGGGTTTTTTTTTTCCTGTTATTCCTGATCCTTCTTCTGCTAGGGGTAGAGTTACTGGGAAGTCAATTATTAGTGTTTATGATCATTATGACTTTCTAGAAATATGGGAGAATATCAGAGAAAAGGCTGGAGAAGAAGAGGTATTTTTTATCATTGACAATGCTAAGACTCACTTGCCTTTTAGGAGATGGCTCAGAGGGCAGGGAATTACACTGATGGAAATTCCTGTCTATTCACCAGATCTCAATCCAATTGAAAATATTTAGTCTCTGGTGAAAGGTAAGCTTCACAAGCACTACCCTGAGCTATATCTTATGAAGAGTAATGTCAATGTGGTCAAGAAGGCAATAGTAGAGGCCATCACTTATTGTTGGGAACTTCTTGACCCAAAGGTTTTTGATACTTTAGCTGGATCAATGGTGGATAGAATAGAGGCAATTATTAAGGCTGATGGATGGTATGCCAAATATTAATTTCTACTATGTATTTACATCTTTTAATTTTTAATTTTTTTGATTTTCATGATAGTGGATTGGTGGGTGAGTGTGGTTGTCATCGCCGAAGATCTTCCTCTGTTGAATCGCGGTTAATTTTGTCCACGCACAATATCAAAGCGGTTGGATTGCTGTTATGCCGCAGGGTGAAAAACAAAATTTTGAGTTATCATACAAGTAGTATCATATTATCATATCATACCTTAAATATTGAGCTCGGATTCCTCAAGCTTAGTAATAATAACATTATAAAATATTATTATACATATCCTACAGCTGTGTGATTACTAGACTTAGGTAACGATAGCTGTCCATTTAAGATTTCAGCCTATTCTACTAGCAGTAATAAACACCAAATGTCATTAGGGCGAAGCCCGAACCATGTCAGCTGGATGTGGAGCACGAACAGCTCTACTCGTACACTTCGCCTAGGCATGATTACACAGAAAGTATTCACGAGTGATCCTATGTGAACGACGAATCCGACCAAAGCGCGGTATATGGGAACCATCACGTGGACCATACCGAGAAATCGAGCCCGAACAGAGTTATGACACCAGTAAGTAAATCACTCCTATCCCTATGAAATTCATTGTGAAAGCTGCTTAACCCGCCCTCCGTTTCAATCCAGTTCCGCACCCAAGTCTACCAAAAAATGCATCAAAAACCTTTCCCAAACAGAAAAGCAACCACCGATTTGGCACGAACTAAACTCAAGTGCCCGCACACGGGACGATACCGAGCACTTGAGCTAGCATTCCTCAGACATGTCACACCAGCATCAACACGGCCAAACCCCAAAACTCCAATAAGCGAATTCCACATTAACAAAAGGTACGCAAGTTGATAAAATACAAGAACGGATCCCTAAGGAAGCCCAAGCGATAGGGGTATACTAGGGAGAAGGCAAAGAGAAAACAGAAGAGAGAAAAAGAAAACATCCTAAACCGAAATTTAAAAGGCCTCCGAGCAGAACCCGTCCATTTCCGAACCCGCAGAAACTCAGAAACTCACGGGGAACAGCGAGAGCAAGGGCAAAATATCAAACCCAACTCCAACACCAACAGACCCATGGCCCGGGCAGGCCACCGCTAACCTCACTTACTACTCGTCATTCTCTTCCAAGCTTCGTCCGGATCCGTGACTCTCTTGGGTGGAACAGCTACCCTGGGCGGGAGCCTATCTCTCGGAGGACTGCCGGTATTCAGAGTTTTCTAACTCCAGTGTTAGAACAGACGCGCCTTCCCCCCCTTCCTCCTTCTATCTCTCCTTTGGGGAAGCAGAATGGAGGGGGGGCGCTCATACATTAAGACAATTCTTGTACTGGTTAAACAAAGCCTTGCATTCATCCATGCGTACTTCACCGACTCGATATCCTACAGCAAATCA
Organism: Tuber melanosporum; assembly: GCF_000151645.1. Taxonomy (NCBI): domain Eukaryota; kingdom Fungi; phylum Ascomycota; class Pezizomycetes; order Pezizales; family Tuberaceae; genus Tuber; species Tuber melanosporum. The sequence continues at coordinate 188,638 of NW_003299093.1, read as the reverse complement.
ACTCAGCGTCAATCCCGTTCCACCCCACTCACTCCAGCACGTGACACTCGCATAAACAAACAAAGCAGGCGAATTTGGGGAGCAATACGATCGTTATAGCTCTTAAAAAAGCACGAATCGTAACGGCCTTTGGCAGCGGCGCATTCAGCGCTAGCATGAGAGCTTCCGGGGGAAGAGTCGAAGTACTCTTCAAAGGAGTCGTCATCGAGGACAGACATTGCTTTTGCTTTTGCTTTGCGTAACCGTTAAAGTCTCATCGAGTGCAAAGGTGCTTTCCGGGGGGGGAGGGGGGGCAGGAAAGTGAAATAGAAAAGCGTCAAATCAACGAAGGAAAAATGGAAGTAGCATTCACGGAAGAAGCGAAGAAGAACAATAAGAAGCTTTGAAGCTGCAAAGGGGAAGAGGGGGGGCAGCGGAGTAGGAACGGTGCAAGGTGGGAGGGGAGGAGGGTGGGACAGGTCCCATGCATCATCATCACCACTCTGGAGCCGCAGCAACCCAGCGCATAATAACCGCTCTCCTCGAGTATATTGACAGTTTTTCATGTGGGGATTAACCCAGCCAAATCTGGGGTCTTGGTGTGCAAGTCAACGGACGCCAGCCCGATAGCCGACGAGCAATCGTACCATGACCGACCGATGGAAGCCGGAACAAACCGCTGATATGTACTATACTCGTACCCGTACAGAATACCTACTCGAGTACGATACTATCACCGCTCCTCCATGAAAATTCAATAAAGCCGTGCTTGTTGTACTCAGTATGATACGATGCGATATATAATAACCACAAATAAGATGTTACTGTAATTCGGTCGTAATTAATTACCAACCGCCATGGGGTGAGTTCTCACCCGAAAAAATGGAAATCATTATAAAGTGGTATCGCATCATACGAGGAAATGGACATTGTCACACCACAAAAAACGTTGAGCGGTTCTCGAGCACTGTACTGTAAGTCTACGTATGAGTGAGTACTGTGCTCATGGGTGGGCAGATGTGAAAATGGCACAGAAAGGACAGAAAGGGCACACAAAGTACGATAACACCGATATGCCGCAATTTCCTCCGACGTGGCTTCCCGCCGAGGAATTTCCCCGCATTCTTTTGAGCACGGTATCCGCGCTCTGCGAAATGGTCGTGTGTCGTCTGCTCGGATGCAGCCTTCTCCAACCAAACGCATTGAGAGTGGGGCACCAACATGCTTTGGGTAACCTATTCATGATACAAGTACTAGTACTCGAGCAGCCAATGCTCACTCGACCCTTCCACACTCCCACAATATCCACAGCAATCCACTTCTGAACCCCAGTGTTGATCTTACCGGGATTTTATTCCCCTCCAGTGGGGTTGGAAACTCCGAATACTCTACTCATGGCACAAGACCATATTCACAAACCACGATAACGATAAGAAATAATATCACAATCACTTGAACGCTTGCATCTACTCGAGTACTGTACCATACATTACCGTACTCAATCAAATACGGCACGCGACCACCAGAACCCACCATGCCAAACATCGCCTCCGCGCTCAGAACCGGTTTGTGGCCGAAAGGGTGAAAAAAACTCCATAACCTCTCTACAAGTGAGTACAAATAGAAACCCCCCCCAATGTCCCGCAGCCCCTCTGGGAAATGAAGAGAAACAAAGAGTAGAAAAAAAACCCCAGTGCCACCCTATCTACTGAACACCACGATCTCCCCCCCATTACAACCCAGTCAACCAACCAACCAACCAACCAGAATTCCTTTAATCACACACACACGGCACATAAAACCTTAGAACATAGTGCCAAACCAGAAGACATCGTAACAGAAAGAAAGGAAAGAAAGAAAAAACACCCATTGGAATACAATCCGTAAAGCATAAAAAACTGCCCAGAAACATGAGATGAAATCTATGGTATGACGGTGATGATGACGAGATAGAAAATACATCAGGAAACCTAAAGAAAAGAAGAAAGGAACAAAATTACACAAACGTAAAAGCAGAGCAGGAGCCATTCAGAAGCTCAACTGGTGAGAGATCTGGCAAAGAAACTCGTGCCCGAAAAAAGGGAAATAAGACACAACGTTTTTCACCACAGACCGCCGATTTCAACCCAATAAGCCGGAAAAGAGGGGGGGGAAGCTCCCCCCTGTCATGACAAACGCACAACCTTTAAACCCATACCGCCAGTCAAGTGACAGATTGTTGACATATACTCCAGTCGAAGCAAAATAGTCATAGTTGATAACTATAGCCTATTCCGCCGACCTCACTGCAGTATTGTCCACCCGCATCCAAATTGAATTGACCTAAAAGGTGCTCCAGCTCCAATCTCTAGGAACACTGCCAACATAACTGCCAACTTTTGCACCGAGCCCGTCCATTCCTCTTCCATTTCCGGGACCGGTGCCTCTGACACCCATATTCATGACAGGACTACTAGGGCTAGGATGGTTGTTGCTAAGGGTTGAGCCGCTGCTATTGCTAGAGCTCAGAGAATCCGTCCTTTTAGCGTCGAGCAAACGTGTGTAGTCATTCCAGCAATTATCACAGGCCCTTTCTTGATATCCTTGAATGTGAAAGCGAGCGTTTTGGTTGAGAGGAACTGTGTGGGCTGTATGTTGTGCACAAAATACGTTGCCGCATCTGTACAAATTGAAAATGTTAGTAATCAAGTATCCCTCTTCCCCCTTACACTCGAGCACAGAATTAAATAAAACATAGTCGAAATACTCAATGACAAGAGCCAAATCACCACGAAAAATGTGGGGAGAGCAGGTAGGCGGGTAAGCTTCAGGGGGCTTGGTGCGAAGAGAATTCAGGAAGGGTGAATGGATAATGGTGACGAAGTGAGGCGGTGAGGCAAAGCGGTCCAAGCTAAGACGAAGCAGATAACAAACTCACCGTCGACAGTGGTGTCTTCTCAGAACAAATGAGAAGTTTTTAACACACATAACCGCGTCACAGGTAACGGCTTCGGCGTCAGGCTAGATGAGCACGCAATGCAAGTTAGCAATCACGACTGTAAAAACGCAAGCGGGCTAGTAACGCGAGAAAAAAACAACCCTGCCGTCCATGTAGCCAAAGAGGTGTACACCAAGCGAGAAATGTGTGTGAAAAAGCTCCACATCCCCCATCCCTTGACATCGGTTTGAGGAACATAAAGCAGGGGCCGTCTCACCCGCTCCAAAGGATGCACTTTGCCCGCGGAGGGCATGATTGGGAAGAGGGGGAAATATTCTTGCAGGTGCCAAACTGGGGAAATAAATACCTTCCAATGTCCTTTTCCTGGGGGACCCGTAACCTTCCCCTCTTCCTCCAAACCAACAATTCCAAAATCTTCTCCACCGAGATAGCCACCATAACCAGCACTTCGAATGTCCATGCCATTCTTATACTCTCCATCACCAACATACTCTTCATTCACAGAGGCCGCAGAGCTCGTCGGCGGCGTAAGAGGTGAATTTTCACGTCTAACAGGCCTCTCAATTGAACGAAGCACAGCGGGTCGATATAGTGGGGACTTTGGCGGATGGAGTTGGCGACAAGGGGCCGGAAGGTGGGCGAGATTAGAGAAAGGCGAGGTCGGGAATGCATTGAACTGCGGCGGTTGAATCATTTGAGTATGTTGAGTAGCCGGTGGAGAGGTATTGTTGGAATGCTGCGCAGAGCGACGTTGTGGTTGCAGCGATGGAGAAGGATAGGGCATCTTCGGGGAGTTTGCTGACTGAAAAGGCAAAATAAATCAAAGCTGGATCGACTGATAGATGGAGATAACGGGAGTGGTGATGGGGATGGTACCGACGGAGCTTGTTTGTCGAGAAAATGACAAATGGCCGGGGGTTATGTGGGCTGTTGCAGTGGCCGGAATAAGGATTGGGTCTCGAGTTGGGGGGGGGAGGTGGGAGGGAGGAAGGAGGGACAGACTGTGTTGCGCACCAGCATAAGTTAGCTCCACTATCGCACACGGCACCAATGGGGAGCGAGTCGCCACTTCAACACGACATCGAATGCAATGCAGACTGAGGTGTACCCTATCATACCTGAATGTATGTACTCGAGTACTGTACTCAAAAATGCTCCCTATTTCCCGTCGCCTTCTACCTCGACCGTATTTCAAGATGCGCTTGGCCGCTCAATGTATCCTATGTTTTTCCGCACCCTATGTGTGCCGGTTTGTTTGTCCCTGCTGTTTTATGTTTCCTCGAGTGCAATATGTCCGGCCGTCAAAAGGGCGTCTAGGTAGATCCGAGAGAGACAATCAAATGACGGGTATGAGTACGGTACTGTACTGTACAATACCACCATGCACGCAAAACCCAAATTTCGAAGGGAAAAGGGAAAGGATTTTTGCGATTCCGGGGATGTTACAGCCGAGTGTGATATGTACGATAGGATAGACGCGATACCAGCACCGGTAATGATACAAGTACCGTATCGGTATGGGTGAGGACAGCTGGTACGTACTCGAGCGTGTTGATGGGATGAGGGAAGATTATAGCGGCGGGGACATACGCAACGCAGCCTTCTTGGCCAGATGGGGGGCCAAAAGTGCAGCCAATAACTGTGTGCAGTTTTACTGTGGGGAAATGGGTTAAGATGAAGGGTCAATATCGCCTCACCTTCTTCCGCCCTTCTTCCGCGAGTTTGATGTCGCTGTACCTGTACTGTACCTAGTGCGGTACTCGTAGACTACCGGGACGAGTACCGCGAGGGAGAAGAGGACTCCAGCCAAGTGTGCTCTCAACCAGAAAAGGAGCTCGTCGCTTGCCCTCACACGACAAAGCCAAGGAAAAAGGAGATAAGCCGCACCGGCCCAGACACGCTAAGCTGCAGCTATCGTTTAAGATGCCCTCTACGCTAACTTTATCGGAAACTGGGTTCAAGATAAGGAATCCGCGCAGCCAATCATCTCAGCCGTACTGTACGCCAAAGGGCCGGCTCTCCAGAGCGCCTGCGTCCTTAATCCGCGGGGCCCGACAGAGCCCTCCGAAGCTTCTGACATCGTGAACACTGCTCGAGTAGGATGAAGGCTTCTCCTTCTCTTCCATTAATTAGTGTTGTCATAAATTTAGCAAATAGTCTACCAGTGCTTCGCTCGACCGAACCGCCCTACTCTCTCTATTCTGCGCGCCAGAGGTTACAGCACCCAAAGACTCGAGTGTCGGTGCTGTGCTCCCGAAAGGTTTGTGTCGCGCTCTCCGACAGCTAGCATGATAATGAGCAGGCTAGTGATCAAGATTCTTGGTCTAATCGGTAGCGTTACTTCCCTCTCCTTCCATTCCCCGACGATGATCTGCTCTGGCTGCCAAAATTGAAATATTGATGGTCCTCGCAGCGCAACCCTGACGAGCCGCATGGATTTTTTTTGGGCCAAAGATGCTGGTATCGTTGGGTGATCCCATGAAGAAAATTAAAAAAATTAGAAACACTGTATCCACTTTCTTCCGACCCCGAGGGGTGCTCTGTCTCGGCTTGCGCTGTGATTGTAAATTACCGCAGCAACCGATCGCGATCACCGGCGAACGCTCAAACAGAGAGGCGGATCTCTAGCCATTTCCTCTGACTGAAAGGTGGAGAAAACAACAGCGGAGACCTCCGAACGAAATATTTCTGGGACTTGTGCTGTATCCGTGCAATTGGAGGCCCCCCAGGTTTGCCCTGGAAACCATCGTGGTCGGACAATTCAAATTGTCATGTTGTTTGGTCCAAGAAGAGGGAGGGGTTGATCCAGTGCTGCACTCCAACTGTCCCTTCCTACGTAAGGGAATCATCTCAATGCATCACCCGGCAGTGAGCCCCCCAATTTATCCCTGGTCATTTTTTTCTTTCTACGAATGCCAATGTCAACACCATTCCAGGCATGCCGTACTGCCCTCCACTGGCATCCTCACATAACTTTATTTGTCTTACTGTATGTCGTGGCATTCTGGAGGGTGGGAAGCCCTTCATAAATTAACCAATTTCCAATCACCGTCTTGCGATCCATCACATCTTCAATTCTGTCGTGAAGTGCTTCTGCGCTTTACTCAAGTAGAGTAAACCTGCCGTGCTCACTTATCATACTGACACAATCAAGGAGTCGAGTACTGTATGACACCACCAATAGCTGACCAGCAGCATATGCCATGCCGTCAGCGGCTCCATAGATCTAAGATAAACGAGAAAGCTTGGTAACTTAGAGGCTAACGCCACGGCAGGTTCAACCTTTGGAGCTATATTGGGACGGACAATCATGCTAATTTACAACGCCATACTGATAGGGGGTTCGATTCGTTTATATCATACGGGTATCACACCAACCGCCTAGGGAATACTCGAGTACACGAGCCCTATTTGGAGGGAAAATTTCGGTCCCAATATCCCAACTTTAGCTACCGTACTCGAGGAGATATCGGTATGGCACGACCCAGCACTCGAGTTAATCAGGAATAGTCAAAATGCGCCAGCAATACAACACCGTCCTGTTTACAAATACTGTAGCAGTCCCTCGGCCCGCTTCCCACTTCCCCTTCATGTGTCGATGACATACTGTGAAAGCTCGAATAGAAGATAAATGTGCTGGGAGAAACCTTATTCCATTCTACCGACAAACCACCTAACTAAAGGTATCGCTGTACGGCTGGGATGTCGGAATCCCCCTTCTCGGCCACGCGAGGAGGAAACGCAGCAAACTCAACTTGTGGTTGAGACAAAACAAAAAGGAATATCATACACGCAGCGTCTCACTCTGATAGGCAACTACGGTACTAGTACAACGTCCCAGCGCACTTACCCTACTGTACTGTACCATCTGTCCGAACTTTTACAAGTATGGTACAAGCATCATGGTACTCGAGTACTAGTACCGTTACGATACATTTCATACCGGTATCTTAGGGTTCCAAATAAAACAGGATCACCAAGTGAGATGGAACAAATGCAACAAGAAGGTTACACAGCGCAGAACTGGTACGGATTGATCTTGTCCTCTTAGAGGCAATCTCCACCCAGCACAGACCATTGTCCCCGCACTAATTTGGCAGCTGCCCCTTCCAATCTCGATTCCCCGCCAACGAAAAAGTACCGTAGCGCACAGATGCTCGAACTAAAAGGTTTTCTGGCGTCAATCGTCTCCAACCGCAACCTGACGCCATGTCTACGAGTACCGGTTGTCCAGGTGCACCAGCGCAGAGTATCTTGGAAGACTCCCTTCGATCGTTCGCGATACAGTGCCAGTACCGGTATGCTATCAAAAAAAAAAAAAAACCCCTTTCCAGGGTTACGATATACATACTCGTACAGTATTGCCGTGTCGTAAGGTGTCTACCGTGCTAGTACTTATGTTCCCTGGTACTTGTACATCCGATGATACTACATGGCACTAGCGCTAGTGCCAGTAAAATTGAATGCGATCTGTGGCCTTTTTGAAGATCGAGGCTTCATCTTCGTCGGGAGATGTGGAATAATAGTTGGTATGGCAATCTAACTAACGTAGAATACCGGTATATCACTTGTACGATCGTGCGACTGATGCGATACTTGTATCCTACCCCGGGCTCAACAGTCGCACCGTGCCCCAGATCTCTCTAACCCAGCCCGGACATCAACAATGTTTCCTACTTTAGACTACCGTATATCGTGTGAACGAGCCCATTTACTGGCGCTCAAATTAAAGTTTTGGCGCTGATGGACGAGGAAGAGCACTAGGGATCCAAGGGTCGTTGCACCATACCGTAGCTTAGTGTTAAATTTGCACGCAAGTACAGTACTGTATGTGCGGTCCGAATCACGGAAAGTTTCCATCTCCGATGAAGATTTGCTCCTGCACCAAAAATAGGGTCACCCGTGCGGTGCGGGGAATCGGCATCAGCCCGCCCCGCCCTTTCGGGGCGCACAAGACAGTGCTTGCAATGTACTCGAGTACCATATCATACCGTATTGTACCGGTGATTCACCGTACGGTACCCACCTCTCCCCAATCCGCCCGGGGCTGCAAGCACGAACCCTAGTCCAGGAGAAGGATATCCTTGCTTGCTGTTCTTGCTTGTATGATACCACGCATCGTATGATATCATACTAAGTTGTCTGCCAATCCCACTCACCCAGCCGCGCGAACAAGTATCAAGTTACCCCTACGCTGCAGCGCCGACCAGAAGACTGTACGAGTACCGCACAATACCGTACCGGTACGGGACTACGGAGTGCCGAGGACCCCCCGGAACGGGCCCCATTCCTTACTGTCTGTGGCAACAGAGAGCTCTTTTCTCGCCGGATTGGTTGTAGGATCCGTTCCCTTATTACTTTTGCATGTGGCCAATCCTAAGGCCACAACCCTGGGGTCAAAAAAAAAACTTGGAACTATCACACCCCTAAGGATGGGCTTTCTGTTTTGTACTCGTACGTTCACTGCTGGGTTCGGGTCTCGCCAACTTCCATATATTTGTGATACTGGCAGAGGTGTTCGTTGGTCCTTTGTTTCTTGCGGTTCTCCTGTTTGGGGGGGACGTGAAGAGATTTGTTCACTTGTGGTCATTCGTTATCATGCATCCGCATCAAGAAGTACCGGTTCTGGAGACGTTTGGCGCTGCACCAATACTGAGTACTGCACCTGGACTGTGTTTTTGAAATCATCCAGCAGGAGATACTGGTTAGTAGTAGACCTTACATATCTAAATGGATAAGCATGGTAGGTCCAGAGTCAATTTTTTGTCCCTCTTATTACTTGTAGTATTGATGTTGCAGCCGTTTGGCGTGTTAGCCTAAGCAATAACTAGGCCGTCGTTCGGCGATATGAGCACCACCACCGCCGGTTCTTGCGTACGTCCATTCAGCCATCCCAAGTGACTGCAACATTATGAACCATACACTCATGCAGGTGCGATAGGCACTACTACCGGGGAACCAGTTACCGGTAGTGGGATAGCAAATGCTGTATTCTCTGTCACCGGGCGGCGAGGTATTGGTGAGCTATATATATGTCATGGTAAAGGGTGCGGAAAGGGAGATACTCTACACCGTGCTGCATCATACTGTACTCGTACCTGCAAGATTCCAGCACTTGGTGGCGTCAGGGGCGGAGAATACTTCCCCAAACCCTCGGCCAACTTTAATGAGGTGTGTATGATATGATTTGTGGCATTATGTGATGCATAACGTTCTTCGCGCAATAACTCGGGTAGTGTTCTGACTCATTTCGAAATCGCTCTGGAGACAACGGAAATCACCACCCACATCCACGAGATCCTTCAGATCTGGCAGGGGAGCAGATGTTTCTCCACATTGTCGCTGTGTTTCCTGGCACTGTCAGGTTCGGGGGTCTCCGCTAGCACACGGTGCCGTTTTAGACCTGTGCGAGGAGGGGCTGGGATTTTTGGGAGTTTCTCTTGGTCTTTGGTTATTTTACTCTTAAGAGTCGTCGTGACGGTCACACGCGGACCTTTCAGCAGTGATTACCCAGCAACTGCCTCTGTCTTCAGCTTATTTCTTGACTAAGATCTCGAAGCCTTCAATCTACGATATCGGTGTCGTATCCGTACTGTGATTTTTCCTGAAGTATAACGCGCATTTGTTGATTGCGGTTTGGGCGGCATAGTTCAGTCGAGTACAAGTAAAAAATCGGATTCAGACGCGTTGATGGACATTGTGATGGTGTGATAGATTTTGTCCGTGTCAGGGCTCATTGAGGTTCGGAATTCACAATAATTGGGGGACCCCCACAGATATCCTTGTTTAGCCCGATATGTTCCCCGATATAATCGTGGAGCATCCAAGTAACCTGTACTCGATTACAGTACTCTGCAGTAAACACCCCGTCCAAATACGGCCCACAGTCACTACTGATTGGTCAAGTCATTGTGGTCCTAACCTGCAAGCCAATCGTGGGGAATTGTGTATTTTGGGGTTTGTGTATTTGGTTGTTCCCCAATGGTGTGTGTGTTGCCGTGCTGTACAGTACACGTACATTCCTGCTCGAGTACTGTACCCGTTGGGCTTGACACTGGGATTCGCTTGTTCTCTAGAAGAACCTTGATCCATGACAATATGGTGCTACAATAGAAGCGTGCAGGGGAAGAGCGTAACCCCCGAATCGATTTCTCGACTGGGAAAAGGGAAGACCGCTTAGTATTTTGAAGTTTGAACCACAATAGATTCGATATTTGCGCGCAAGCTACTCTGTGACAGGGTGGTTTACATCCTCCCCTCCAATCGCTTCCGACACGATACGAAAAGTTAGTTTCGGACGGATTGAAACTCATCCGATCGACCTCACCTCTATCTAGAACTTTACCCCTCTTGCTCAGTATAAATCCTAAAAAAAAAAGCGAGAGATACTCTCATTGCCGTTACACCTACTCGAGTGATTGTGGCATTTGGGGCGTACAAGTAGTAACTTTGACAGTTTTCTAGCTTCCGGGATGGCAAGATTCGTCCTCGGCCAGGAATGTTGGAGTGGAAATCCTGTGAAGGTCGAGAGGATCAGCTGAGCGCTATGGTAGCTGAATTATTATCGATTTCAAAAAGGTCGTCAGTTTGTCAGTTCTTCAACTTTCTCAATTTTTTTTTCTTCGCTCGACGCCCCGCTTGGGGTTCAGCTTGGTTCTCTAAGCTGAGAGAGGTAAAGTTCAAAGCTAGAAGAAGGGAAGTGGGCCGCGGGAAATTGGGTTTGAGGGAAAACAAAATCTCTGAGAAGTCCCAGCACTGACGACTTTTTCGAGATCTACAATAAATAGCATATTCATAATTATGATACGAGTACTGTACGGGTACAGTACAGTACAGTATGATACTCGTACCAAGGCGGGAGCTCTAGCCTCAAAAGTGGGACCTAGCTTTCCCTCTCCTGATATGATACACGTACCTTCTCGGTCCTCTTGCAGCTCACGGAGCAGGGCTTGGATGAATTCTTTTCCCACGGCCAAAACATATCATAGCTGGAAGGGGCCGGGAGCAGAAGAAGAAAAAAAAGGGAAGCTTGGAAGGGACAAGGGGGGGAAAAATAAAATAACAATATGAGATATTATACATAAAAGTCTTTGCTGACCCTATAGCTTTCTAAATTCAGTGTTCAACTCAACGTCTTTTCGTTTTCAGTTTACCCTAGGGGAAGACCGGTATCAAGACCGGTGGGGGTTATTTAACGCCTGATTTTGTGAGTACGGTTTTTTCACCCGTTTGTCGTTTTTACCTATCAAGTGACGGAAAGAGCTTAGACTAACGGACTTGCTGGTTTGTCTTCTAACCGCCCAATCTAGAGCCTATCTCGTCTGAAGCTTGGATATTTGATGCTTCGAAAACGCCACGGAAAGACTCTTCTGACCTTCATCAGTATCGAGCACTGTTGAATTTTTTCTGCCTGCATTCGCTTTCGATACTTTATTACCACATCTTTCTCTGGACAGCTGCTCGCAGGGAGTCCGGGAGACGCGGTGGGCACAGCTTATTTGACCGCAGACATGGCGCTCCTGACTAGTCCGTCTCCTGTTCCGTTTGCCGACTGCAGTGTCCATAATGAAGCCGGGTACCCTGGTGGTATCAGCGAAGCTCTGCGATCAAGAGAGCTCTACAAGTATTTTCTTCTCAAAAATACCCCCCTAAAAATACTAGGGAGCTGATTGTTTATGTGTTCAAAGATATTATCAACCTCCTAGTGATAATTCACCTCCTACACCTCCCGGCGAGCGGTTGGATCATCAAAAGGTCGATGTTGGACTAGAAGTGGTTTCTTCTGAGGACCCTACCTTATCTGCATTTGCTCTCTTGACCGCAAACTTGTTAAATTGTAAACGGTCTATGATAAGCCTAGTCGATGATGAGCTTGTGTACTTGGTAGCGGAGTCTACTCGTTCGTTGTCCCTGACAAAACCCTATACTCATGACCCAGGGGATGGCCTATGGGTTGGTGGGCGCACGACCATGCCGCGGGGTAGGGGGCTTTGTGAACGGACCATCTCGCTTGTGCCGCCGGAAGAGTTGAATAACGGCGAAGAATGTATCATGATCTTTGAATTAGAGGATATGGCTAAGGAACCAGAATGGGAACACCATCCGAACGTATCGAATTGGCCTTATCTACGATATTATGCTGGGGCGCCACTTCGAACTAAGAATGGCGTTTCAATAGGAAGCATATGTGTGGTTGATGATAAAACCCACCCCGGGGGTCTCGAAGAGGAGGAAAGGAGGACGATGGCAAAGATGGCAGAAATAGTGATGGAGCACCTAGAGAGAGTGAGGGCAGAAAATGAGATGAAGCGAGGGAAGATGATGGGAATTGGAATGTCGAGATTTGTTGCGGCAAATTTCCTGCAGGCTGGAGCCGAGTTTGGAGATGTGAGAAATGATGGACGCTTGCGGAGCATTGGAGGAAACGCTCGAGAGGAGAAGGTAGTCGAGGCGGAGCAGTTGGCTTGGGCGGACGCTATTAGGGGCCAAGAGCCTGGGAAGCAGGATCGTGGGTATGAGAAACGGGGGATTCGGCGCCAGCCATCAATGGAGTCTCACTGCAGTTGTAAGCTGGACATGCCTGATCAAAACTCTCCTGGAGCAGGGGACAGTGTCGACCCACTCTCCCCCTCAGAGAAGCCGCGACCAGGTGGGGTATTGTCTAACCTCAAGCCTTCGCAATTACCTTTGTCGTTTCCTTCTCCTGATAGGGAGGACTTTGCCTCACCCGAACCCCCCAGAACATATCCGCCAGAGTTATCTCGTAAACTCAGTTATTGCTCTCAGTCAACTTCAGGACTTGCGACATTTTCAGGGAATGCCTCCGGATTTTCGGGCACCAACACCACAACCCCTTCTGCATCTTCTACAGAATCTCTGTCTCCACCAATTTTCAAAGAGCCTGATTATGGTTATCCTTCCGCTCCAGACGCACAGCCACGATATCGGGATGGCGATGATGTTGAAAATTCTCTCTTATCTACCTTTGGCCGGGCATCTGCGCTCATTCGGTCGTCGCTTGAAGCAGATGGCGTGGCTTTTGTCGACTGTGATTTGGGGAGAAACTATGGATTTGAGGCTAATCCGGAAGACGTGGTCGGTAAAAGGCCGAAGCTTGCAGATGCATATCGCGATCAGAAGCCATCTGGGAGTCGCCGAAAGTCTGGACTCTTTGGTTATGCTACAGCATCTAGTTCTTCCCTCACTAACACATTGGAGGGTGAAGGATTTTTTGGCCACCGGGTTGGCGAAGCTGAGGAGGATCTTCCTTTCTCCGTTGAAGCACTTAGCGAGCCGTTTTTGCACTCTTTGGTTGATTCCTGCCCCCAAGGACGCATATTTACTTATGGCGGGGGGGTTGATGGAGGATATGAAGCAGTGGAACTAGAGTGTGACATTGGGTGTTCTGAAATTGTGTCTACTGTCTCAGATTCTGATTGCACATCAACCCATCCGGGGGGGAAGAGTGTGTGCAAGACGCAGATAGAAAAGTTAAAAGAGTTCCTGCCTGGGAGCAGATCTATTGTTTTTGTCCCACTGTACGATTTTGATGGAAACCTATTTGCTGTGGGGTTTGCGTGGAGTAATTCTAAAACAAGGGTGTTCTGCAAGGATATCGAGGGTACCTACATGATAGCATTTGGGAATAGTATTATGGCCGAGATTGGACGATTACATTCTGTCAGCGGTAAGTTTCTCAGAGTATTTTTTGTAATTTCTGCCGTGTTTGGAGCCCTGATAATTTTCTTGCTTTAAAAAACAGCGGATAGGGCGAAAGGTGATTTCATATCATCAGTGTCGCACGAATTGAGATCACCGCTACACGGGATACTCGCCAGTGCAGAATTCCTGTCGGAGACCGACCTCGATAATTTCCAGCGGAGCTTTGTGGACACTGTGGAGAGCTGTGGGCGTACGTTGCTTGATACGATTAACCATGTATTGGACTTCTCAAAACTTAATAGTTTTGGTAATAGATGGGGTGGGAGAGGCCGTGGTTCTGCTTTGAAGAAAGAAGGGGCAATTAGAAAATGGAGCAGGCTAAACGGCAAATCAACTACGGGTGATGTTGGAGAAATACCTCCTGTGCAGCCGGGCGGTGAGAAAGATGGAGATTGCAAGGGGAGGCTTAGATATGCACGAGATTTCTCTAACTCAGCGGCGGATGTCGACAATCTGACAGCGGACACTGATTTGAGTGCAATATTGGAGGAAGTGACTGAAGGCGTGTTTGCTGGCTATGAGTTCCGTGGCATTAGCACCCCTGGAATTATGGAGGATGTTGGAAAGGTCGACGATTTCGGGGCCAGTGGGCGGCAAATTGTCGGAACGAAGAATGACATTACAGTGATTATGGATATAGATAGGCGGGAAGACGGGTGGGTTTTTCGGACACAGCCAGGCGCTTTGCGTCGGATTTTCTTGAATTTGGGAGGAAATGCTATCAAGTATACCGACTCGGGTTGGGTGAGAATTAAGCTTAGGGCTGAGGATCTTCCACCTAGTCTCGGAGATGATGACGAGAAGAGCTTGGTCACTTTGGTCTTTACGGATTCTGGAAAAGGGATTAGCAGAGAGTTCTTGAAAACCAAGTTGTTTACGCCCTTTAGCCAGGAGAACCCATTGGTCAGTGGAACTGGTCTGGGCATGAGTATCGTTCGGCAGATCGTGGAAATGCTCGGAGGGGAGATCGATGTTAAGAGCGAGCTTGGGAAAGGCACAGAGGTCACAGTTAGTTTGGTGTTGAAAAAATCCAATAGGAGAACTGCAAAGCCTGATGAGAATTTCGGTACTGGGGGGAGGGATGTTGGAGATTGGGAGACGGAGATTGAAAATATCCGGGAGAAGGGTCGTGGCAAGAAGGTCCGGCTGTTTGGGTTCGACTCGCCATCAGAGGCAAACATTCATGCCGCTTCAATCTTTTATCTTGGCTGTTCTTTCAGCAGGTATATTTCTCATTGGTTTGGTATGACTCCGGCCGCGGAAAGTTCTCCATGCAATATCAGTAGCGATTTTATCATTGCTCACGAGGGGCCAAGGGTAGAAGAACATCTTGCACGCCAAATCAGGGGGTTACCTGGGAAGGAGGGTGGCACGCCTCTCATTGTCATTTGTTCCAACGCTTCGCGGCATGAGACTTACCAGTCCCTCTGCGGCATCGATGATGGAGGGATTGTATATTTTGTATCCAAACCTTGCGGACCTAGAAAGCTTGCCAAAGCGTTAGCAGCTTGTATCGAGAAGATGGAGACAACATTTCGCAATGGCAATGCTGCCCCCCCTCCTTTAACAGTATCAGGCGTGGATTCCCCACGGGAGTCCACAGTTGGCGAAATACCTACCCGGCCTACATCTAGTCCTAAACTGAAGAGCTCGGGACCGGTAGGGTTTGGAAAGGTTTTATGGGGCCCGAGCAACAATAGAGGCTCCTGTGATACAGAATTACCAATAGTGGAGGCTGACTGCGATTCCTACTCGACATCACCGGGTTCAATATGCCCGGCACTGCTTAAGAAAGATGAGAAACGACCTGAAACTCTTCGCCGAGGACTTTCGGCATCAAGCGTGAGCAGTACTATCAGTGCAGGAAGTACTCTTGATGGCACATTGCCAACCGCCTTGATTGTTGAGGACAACCCAGTCAACCTCATGTTACTGGCTACCTTTATGAAAAAGCGAGGATACCCTTTTGAGAAGGCGACAAACGGATTGGAAGCTTTGAGAGCTGCCGAGTCGAGGCCTGGGGGCTTTGATATTATTCTGATGGGTACTTATTTGCGATTTCTTTGCTCAACCGCAATTTGATGCTAACTGATAATTCAAAAACAGATTTACAGATGCCCATCATGTCTGGAATCGAGTCCACCCGCGCTATTCGAAGGCTTGAGAGGCAAAGCAGGGCTAAAGGCAGTGTAATCATCGCTTTGACAGGATTAGCTGCCGCCAGTGATAAGGTCGAAGCTTACGAGGCTGGGATCGACCTATTCATGGTGAAGCCAGTCAGCTTCAAGCAGTTGGAAAGCACAATGAGAGAATACTCGTTGATTGGCGGAGAGACGTAGAGACTTTGATTTTTATTTCCTTTCTGTTTCCAGTTTTAAATACAAACACTCTGGGTCGCGCACTCATGTTGTGATCTGTGGTGGTAAATATCGGTAGTTTTACCTACGGGTTGGTGGGCGTTCTTTATTGGTGGACGGATGGAGTTTTATTGGGGGTTTTGGAGATGGATGCACTTGGAACTCGTTCCCTTCTCATCTTTTATATTATATTGTATTCCGTATCAATATCACTAATTTTTGTTAAACCCATGGCATTGTTTTCGGGGATCATACATGCTGACATAAAGTAAACACTTTCCGGGGCACAAACCGCTGCGTTCGGGAAGCATTCCCTGACAAATAAAGGGCTCAAGACAAAGTCCGAAACAAAAAAAGAAACAGCGAAAAACAAATGCTAATAGTACCCAAACAGGTAATTGTTGGGGTTGATCTGTGTTTCAAAGAAACTCTCATGCATGCATCCAATCCTAGGCCACCAAAACCAACTTTCAGATCGCATCCCATTGACGGTGGCATAAGGCGTGGAGGTATTTGGCTATTTGGGTCTGTGTGGTCACTGTGGTACTTGTAACAGAGACTTTCCACTGGGACGACATTTTCAATACCGGCAACGGCTCTCAGATCTTTCCTTGACGGCGGAACAACCGTCAAGGTTTCATCCTTTACTTCGCACCCCAATAGAGTACGGTGCAGTATTACTGACTTATGGTAGTCCTGTCTAGGGGATTGCATGCGACTTTGAAGCCAGGGGCCAAGAGTATGGTGGTAATATGCAACTTAATAAGCGGTTGTATAACCGAGTGAGCATTTGTGAATAAGACTAGTTGTTTTACGGGTTTCAGTGGGCTTCAATGGGGGTTTGTTATAGAGAATATATTATCGTATTGGAGACACACACCCGAGAGTAATGTTTTTCCTGATGAGTCAATGATGGCATAACCGCCTTAGACACGGGGCCGCGGTTGTCGGAGTTTGGCAATGCCGAGGGACGAATGCTGGTATGGTTGCGTATTTGGGTGTAATCTCTGCTGCATGGATCGGTGACGTGCACAGGTGAAATATCTACACAGGCTTTGGACCTCCTAAGATTCTTCCTCACGACTCCCCCCCCCCAATACGATATTATCGAACAAAGTCTTTACGAACTTTATTATTGTCTATATATTGCTGGACAAACAACAAACGGCAAACAAACATCACTCTTCGATACGTTCCGAACCACTATCCCTTAGATCCCGAACGGAACCATATATACATAACGAGTTCAGTACGGATGGGGTCTCGATCCGCTTTCCCAAGCAGGGGATGTGTGTCGGGCGAGGGTGAGTTGTGCGAGAATGGACTTGGATTGGATTGGGATGTTATTGATGGCGACGTCCTCTCCCCTCCCCTCGAGCCTTCCGAGCAGGATCAAGAGGAGTTACCAGTTGGGGTGCAGTGTATGATGCCTACCTCGGTTCGCGAGTATACCAAGGGGAAAGGCAGGGGGAAGGAGAGAGCCCATGAGGAGAAGGGTCTTCTGAGTTCGATGGACAATTTCCGATACTGGCAAGATGAGCAGCCCCTTTGCCGAGATATATGCGTGAGTGCATTTTCTAAAGCAGAGCCGGGTTATAGTTCATAACATTATGATTCTAGATTTCGTTCAATAACTTTATCGCTTCCTTCTTGCCCTGGGGACCGACAGGGCTCTTAGGGTTACAACTGATGGCCCAATATGAGCTAATGCCAGCATATGATTGCCCTTTTCCTAACTTTGGCGACCCTCAATTTGGAATATGTAACTGGATGTGGCGAGTATATGAAGATCAATTTGCTAACGTGAAGGTTCCCGAAGAGGTGCGGGGAATCTTGGGAGATTCACCCGCCGCGGTGTTGACCATGATGTTTTTTGCTTTTGTCAGAACGACATGTGGTGACCTTGTACGTACTGAAGGCTTCATATGTGATTTGCTTCAGGGAGGGTGGAATAATGCTCTGCAAAAGCCACCGGAGCAGGAGGAGCCTATCTCGAAGGTGCACACGAATGGAGTGTCGACTGGACATAGAAAGATGGGGGCTTCAAGCTCTGGTGGGCGTTCATTTGGTTGTTTGTATCTGACGTGTTATTAATTGTTGTTTTAGACGATTACTCCATTGGGTGTCTTTCACCAACACCAGCTTTCCTGGACCTGCACGGGTGTAGTGAGTTTGGCTCTCAAGTTCACAACTCTTGCGAAGCTTCGAGGGGGCGGCATACCCAGCGTGGTTACGCCAGAGCACCGGATTACTCCAGTCTCGGACCCTTCAGGCTTCCGAAAAATTCTAACAGACCAACCGGTCCTCACACTACCGAAGCCCAACAGCTACTAAGCAGTTATGAGGAGAGGGCCGAAAGAGAAGGGCAGTGTTCTCCAGAGTGTCCCACTTATGATCCTTGGAACGTGTCCAACAAAGCAAAGAAGCCGATGAGAAGCATATCAGCACCTCCGGGTTCTCGTCCCTCGGGAGGTGATCTATCTTCTGGACCCTGGCCTTCTGTTTCGGGTAGTGCACGGGAAGTGCAAATCAAACAGTCAGCATATTTCCAAGGGTGTTCAGATACTTGTAGAGCTGTGGAGTCTAGGTCTGCGGAAAAGCTTTCATTGAGTTCTGGTTCGATATATGAAGCACTTGGTGGCATTGGATACAACGCAACTCACTCCTTGCCGGGAAGAGCACCGGAAAGCAGTGCTCAAGGTTCAGGGGCCATGAGGGGGCAACTCAAGAATAATCTGCCAATACCGATTAAAAATAGGAAACAGTCAATTCATTCGTGTTGCACTTCTTTCCATACAGCGGTCACCCCAAGCGGCCCTCTTGAAACCCAGCACGGGCTCTTGAGGTTTAGAATGGAGCAGGGCGGGAGTTCTGCGCGTGTTATAGAGGATTCCGAGTTGAGATTTGAATCGGGTCAGTCTTTGAGAAACGTAAGGCTCCAGGCAGGGGCATATATTGAGCCAGATAAATGTGCTATCTGCTACGAGGACTGGGTTTGGGAGAGACTCCCAGAAGTAGCAAGGCTTAGGGATGACTGTAAATGGGAGTTGGCAAGGCTACCATGTGGGCATTGCTTTCATGGAGATTGTCTCGCTATTTGGTTCTCACAGATAAGTTTAACCAAAGTCTAGTCGTGGCCTTTGCTGACTTTGCCTCACGGTAGATGCGACTGCCCTTATTGTAGGAGGAGATATTTAAGCTGGGAGTACCCATGGGTCAACCCTCTTGTTCGGGAGGGGGATGGCCTGGGGGGATATCCGAACCGTTGTGTCTCTGGGGTTTCAGGGGCGGAGAACATTCCTAATGTGGCACCAACAGGAGAAAATTCTGAAAGACTGATGAATTCAAGCTACATGAGGTCGGACATTTCAGGGAGGCGTCTAAATTCAGTAGGATCTGGTGTAGTACAATCGAGTGCGGGTTGGTCAACAGTTACCGAAAATACGCAACTGACTGTTCTAAGACGAAGGAGAAGGGGCTCCCAGCGCCAATCCAATGGTTACATCGCGAGTGATAGTCTGGAGTTGTCTCATCCTGGGGGCTTCTCTTCGCTTGGAAGTTTTCAGCTAACAGCTCCTCCGAATGCCGACTCTTTCGAAGATGAATATTGGGAAAGATATAGTAGGGAGATTGGTGAAGGGGGTGAAGATGGTTGGGGAGATTTGGGACGGTTGGGAGATGAAGGGGGAATTTTTGGTGGCTCTGTGAACACTGCATGGCCGCATATGGGAGCGTATATAAACGCTGGAGTACGTCGCGAACATTTCTACCCGGAATCGCCGCTTCCAATATCGGGTGGTGAGGTAGTCAAAAGCGCGGCTCCCCCAAGATTAAGGGCTCTTTTATGCGCTGCTGAGTTGCTGGAGTCGGTTTCCTCGGATCTCATGCCAGCCTCACCGACTCATCTGAGTCTTTTGGATTCGACCATATATATATTGAACCAATTCATCCGAGAGCATAGGGAGGTATATAGGGAGGTGCCTAGGGGATACACTAATAATAGCTCTGGAGGAAGGTCTAGAAGTACAAGCACGAGCGATCTGGAGAACTTGTTCTCGGAAGTGGGGAGTCAAACTAAGCAAAAGTCGGGAAATCACAGATTACGCAGATATACCAACACGCAAGCTATTACGAAAGGATCGGGCATCCCCAAACCCCGAGCGCCTAGTGCGGAAGACACTGATGCTGGATCATTAACGTCACGGATAGCAGTGCCGGGAAGTGTCGCGCTCGCGCGAGGGGAACAGGCAAGGCGAAGGGGCCAATTTGGGTCCTTATATAAGAGGTCTTTATTTAGCATTGACGTCCCCGGATCCGCAGAATTCATTGATTCCGGAGTCGGGAGGGGCAATACAGGTCTCATTTGCGATGGCACAGCGGTACCCTTGGCACCATCACTAGATGATATCAAGCCCAAGGATACTGCTCCCGGAGAAAGCGCTTTGAATTCTTCTGATGAACAGCTTTCTATGATGGTTGTACCACCGGTCATGAAAACGAAGCTTCCATTCTCACCGGACGTTGGTGACCCAAGGAGCCAAGAGGTTGGAGTGCGAAGGATAAACCGTAAGGGATCTAAGATACCTGTTCTTGCTAAGAAGGCTGGAGTGCATAGAGACACACCCGGTGGACTCTGGGGTATGGTTACCCCGACTCCATGGAACCGAGAGAATTCTCCATTCAAGTCAGAAATGTCGGTCTCATCCTTAAGAAGACGTTTGTTTGCAAATGAGAGTATTGAGGAGCGTGATGGCAGCCCCACCGTGAGGCAGATTGGGTCTAGGTCGTCTAACGAAAGTATGTGTTGATGTTTCTGGGTCTTGGGTTTTTGCGTTGTGGGCTTAAGAGTAGGACATGGGAGGGGTTGGGAGTTGGGATTGCTCGAGCATTCCCCTTATTTTTCAGTCCACGATGTTTGTCTTTGCCGCGAGAATTGTTATCTGTATTTGTTGCAAGCGAAAATTTCGAGCGCTTTCCATTGGGAGATTATCGTGCTCTGCTGTCTGGTTTGATCACGGAATGATACTCGTATGATAGTAGGCAAGGAGTGCTCTGGTGTTAGTAAAAATCGGGAAGGAGGAATTAAAATCTCGCTCAATTCTATGTAGGCCGGGAAAATTCTCGAGGTGTTCATTCGGATAGGGACAAGGATCTAATATTGCCTCACTTGTTCACAATTACAATGCCCCCTCGAAGCCAAGAGAGATTGCTTTCACATTAGATAGCAAAATTCACTTATTCACATGTAACTTATCGATTAACCTCTGAAATTAATGTGCCTAAGAGTTCTTGTACTGCACGGGCAAAAGTACTCGAGTATGGTGCCGGTGGTAAGCTTCGGTCGTGGAATTCTAGGCGCACGCATTACCTTGTCAACGAGCAACAGAGGTCGAGAGCCTCAAATATGCCGTAGGTTATCTTTTAGTGCTCGCTAATGGCCATATTAACTTACCGGTTGGGTACCGGTACTTGTAGACCTGTGCCACACTGTATTGATTTTCCTTCTTGGGAGGGGTGGCTCCGCTTTTGCGTCTTGCTATGATGGTCCGGGGAGTTTCACCCCTGGTCTGGAGAACCTTATTGGTAAATTATTGGCTGTGCTTCCTTGGGATGCCGGCAGTACGGTAAGGTATCATCTCGGTATTCTTGCAACTTCAATGCTTTCTCGCGCCAAGACTTTCGTTGTGTGTTGAATGATGTGTTAACCTTGGGATGCCCTACCATCATCTGGGACAAAAGTGACCCTGCAACACCGTAGAGGTAGAGGTATATATATACTCTTTAGAAATGGTGTGATTTTTTGTCTTCAATTTGGTCATTTCGTTTCCTTCTTTTCTTTTCTGTCAATTTTTCCCCTTACCCGGTTTGGATTGTTTGCTGCTCAGTTCTATCAATCGAATATTTCTTGGGAGACGAAAGAAAGCTCCTCGGCCTACGTGGGATGGGGAGGGTAGACTCCTGGCTGTGAGCAGTGGACATGTACGGAATTATTCTTTACCTGTGGCGGCTCTGGTGTGATACCCTATCCATGGTCGTCCGTTAGATCAGACCGTTCTCGGTCATTAAATCTTAGAGAGGGAGGAGCTGGATGAGGGATATATCCCCTCCCCCGTGACGTCCAGGGCTCAACCGTTTGCTGTCTGCTCCAACACAACTTGGGTTTCTACCGCGGACGAAGACCGTGCTCTACCGGACGCTATGCAGTTTGCTCCGTTCACTAAAACACTCTCGACAACCCCAACCGCGCTCCAACTCAACCTGCAAAATCCGACCAGGCGGAGGCCAACTTTGGAGCCGGTATCAACGCGGTCACCTCCTCCACTGCCTCTACGGGGGGTTAATAATGATTCACGTCGCAATGGCACACCCGAACCTTTTTCAGTGCAGGCGGGCATATGCGCTGGGAGACCACCGACCCCTCCGGGAGCGGATGCTGACAGTCTCTCCAATCTCAGGCCGGCACCGTAGCGCCTGTTGTTCGGGGAATGGTTACGGAAGAGTGTTAACTACATCCCTGGCCTTGGAGCTGTGAATTTATCGGAAGAGTGTCCTCTGGCTGGCTTTCTCCACGATACCTTCGCTCGGGGGTGTTGTAATTAGCGTATCTAGGCGGACGGTATTACGGGATCTAACTATAGAAAACCGGCGCGTATGGGTTCCGTTGAAAGTTGGGTTGAATTTGGGGAAGGTGGACCTAGGGGTGACAAAGAAATGAAGGGGGGATCGTTGTGAATAAGATGCTACCACCGGGCCTATGGATGTCTCGAAACGCCTGCTTAAGAGGTTAAGGTCAGGGTAGGGGGGATAACGGGGGGGTTTATAATTGGAGATGTGATTGGATGCTTTCGCCGAACCCTGCTATCTCGGGGACTTGTTGAAATTTTGGAGACTTTACTGTGCCATAATGGAGTGCAACCTGGAACTAAGAGGAAGAAAGAGCAAGGCGCTTTGGTTGTTGCTCGCTCCCTTGGTATACTTATTACCTGTCATGCCATCAGCCGGAGGCTGGGGTTATTCTTCGGGTTTATTTCCGCTGGAACCTCGAGCGCTTACACCGATATCACGGAGCTTTCAGGAATTGCGATGGGGCGATGCTCAACTCCAAGGTTTTCTCCTCTTAGGTATGAAAAAAAATTCATACGCTTGCTCCATGATGACCATTTATCGTGGAAAAATTCTCACTCAGGTGGCATGTTCTAGGCGTGCTTTTAATTCTGGAAGTCTTTTGTTTCCCTACCTGAAGATGGTCAATGGTTTGTTTTTACCGAAATAACGAGAAGAGGCTTCCCTCCACTTTTTTAATGTAGATACTTGGATAAGGCACTGTCTCTCCATGCGTTCCACCTGCAAGCTAGTGCTCTACGTGAGAGCGTGCATTCTCCGCTATCCATCCCCACCACTTTGCTACCCTCAAGGGCGAGCCCTGTGTTACCCAGGGCACTTGGAGAACTCCCAAGAAGGCTGCCCCCAAAACGAACCAATTCAACCCTTTCAAGCTCCGGCGCCTGAGAATCACCCTCGAAGAAAGAACCGACTTGAAAATCCTAGCACCAGCTGATGCTCAGAAATGCACCCCCCGCCCTCGAAGACAATCCCAACACAAGTTCAAATGGGGACTAGACTGCCACTCCGTGAAGGGCTCCGTGGGTTCATATCCGTTCATGACAATGCTCTATTGCAAAACTATTGATCGTCCAAGAAGCATACTCGTGCCTGACAGCTCAACGGTACTTTATGGCTCAACGGCACTTTGTGGCTCACCATGGTAACTCTGTGGCTCAACAGTACTTTGTGGCTCAATAGAACTTTGTGAATAATATGAGGTTTCAAGACAACAAGAATACAATTTTCTGGTCTAGTACAACTTCATAATTCTAATAGTTTATTATTATATAAAACTAGTAGCTAAAGATACTAGTAGCAATCAAAGTTGAAAGAATACAGTATTTCATATTACATCAATTTTTGCAACCTTGCTTGTTTCTTAATTCCTATTACTATGAGTCTTGATATCTTCTTTTTATGTGCTTGAGCTGCATGTCAGGCTTTTCCTCTAGCCTTTATTTCATCAAGAAATGGTTTACACTGTGCTTTCTCAACTCTTTTTTAGGCATTTTGAGCCATACAGAGAGATTTTTCTGCTTTTTCAACATCAGCAGTCTCTTTACTCTTCACTATTTGGTGTACTTGTGAAGGATAAATTACTCACCTAGTTTGTATTTCCCTCCTATTCTGAGCTCTGTTAGGGGTATTTCTGACCTCTTCAGCAGTATTGGTATTTTCCAAATGCTCTATCACTAAAGTACCTGATTGGTCAATGACAAGTCCTCCCTGTAGAATATTCTTAAGTCTTTGCTGGATATCAGGTAATATATCTTTCACCTCCTCCAGCAGTTCTTCACCTTGAATTATCAGTAGTAGAAGTGTGAGAGGAATTCCACCAGGAGTTGAAGATTGCCTTGCTGTTGTAGCTAGTTGATTGGATAAAGCTACTGCCTCACGTAGTTTTGAAACAACAAGATTGGGGTTGAATGATATAAGGCCAGAGGCATGGAAGACATAGTAGACAGTAGATGGCGTGAATGTTTGTTGATAGATAGAATCAATTCTATCTAGAAATTCACATTTATCAAAGTCTCCACAGTCCATACAAGTTGCTCACTCTACTGCTTCTGAGTAATAATATTTATAAGGCTGAAAGACAACTACATCAAGTGGCTGAAGAAGGTGACTGGAATGAGGAGGTAGACAGAAAACAATAATTTTGTATGAATTATAATAGTTGAGAAATAGTTTAGTACAATGAGATCTAAACCTATCAAGGAGTAAAAGTCAGTAGGTTCTAACCTGACACTTAGAGGAGAATTTTTGAAAATGGACAATCCACATTATCATTAAGTTGTCATTACTGTATCCAGTTTTTGATGTACCTATAAGATAGTCATCTAGTATGCTGATAGTAGTATACCATTGCTCATGATAGATGACTTCAGGTACAATAGTCATTAGTGGTAAAATGGCTTCATCACTACTAATAGTTTCACAAACAGTTACCAGCTCTTGATTTGTAGAGCTTTCAAGATATACCTGCTGAGGTGGATCCCATGTAATAATCCATTAGTTATGCCAAACACCAATATAGAAACCAGTTTTATCAAGGTTGTACTGGTCCTGGGTTTGAATCTCATATGATTGGCAGACATCAAGATACTTTTAAAACCATGCATGAATGTTGTCTGGTTGATGTGCATTCTTCCAGTTTGCATCAATAGTTTGTTGTTTTCTGATGAAATACTGAAGATGATGATCCAGGAACAGTAGAGCCCATTGAGTACTGATGAGTGGTGCTAGTCCAGTACCAGTATGTGAATTTTTGAGACTTGTATTTGCACAGCTCGATACTATTTGCAAACAGGACTGGTTCCAACTTTATTAAAGTGATTAAGATACTGGCAGACAGCTAGTTCTTAATCCTTGGTGAGCTTTTGATTTGTTCCTAGTTACTCCTGTGTTACGAACATGGCTTGGCATGAAAGAGGCTTTCACATGACACATGGTTATGAGTCACAGGTATGTTATGGTTTTGAACATATGACTCATTCGGGTTATATGATTTGTTATGTGTGGGATTTGTGATGCTTTCGCACATGGCTCAAGTATGAGTCATGGGACGTGCGCCTGACGAGTATGCCTTGCGGGTAAGCCTTACGCATATGATTTATGTTTCACACATGACCTTATTATGAGGTCATGGGTTTCACACATATAACTTAGTCGAGTCATATGACTTGTTTATTGTGTTATGATTGGTTTATGAGTTTTTGTACATGACCTTGCTATGAGGTCATGGGTTTCAAGCATGTGATCACTTTGGTCACATGACTAGTTTGTTATGATTTGGTTTCGCACATGTGACCACTTTAGGTCACATGATTACGAGCAGGAAGAATACTATATAAGGAGGCCAATGCGGCTGAAGAAGATAGGTTCTTCACGCTTTGTTCTAAGTACTTTTCCTACTTCTTGCACTCCGTGTCGGAAGTGAGCATAACCAATACTTTACCTTATTTCGCTCGCGATAAATACTTCATCTACTGTTACTTGTTTGTGTTTTTCGTTTCGGGCGGTCAGTTAGAAGTTATTGTTCTCGCTTAGAAGATACTTCAGTGTGAGATATCCGTGGCCTGGTCCCAGTAATCACCGAGTATAGTTTGGGCGAGGATAGCGTCTTCGACAGCCTCCTCCTCCACGGATTCTCCCCCCCCTTTGAGGATGTCGTCCCCCGTTCGGTTCGACTCCAACCCCTCCTCCTCGTTTAAGAAGGTCCGTGCAGCCCTGTCTCTTGCGCGTTCTACTGAGGCTGACCGTGGCCTCATCCCTACAACCACACGGTCTTATATTGCACCCAAAGGAAACTTTAAGTTTTTACAGTTCCAACACTGCCACGGGTGTCAGAACGCGGTGAACCCGCAGTTTGATGATTTGGTCCGGCAAACGGTCGCTGACACGACCGTTGCCACGATGAAAGAAGTGGAGGTTTTGGTGAGAGGTTTCCTGATCGGGAGAGGCTGTTCAGCCACGTATGGCTTGAGCAAAGACACTACCACAGGGCTCTTCATTCGGTTCAACTCGGACCGTGGCTCGGAATACTCTCCGGCCCCCGCACCTTCTCCTCCTAAAGATTCTCAGGCTGTAGTCCCTGAATCCTCCGTTCCCCCCGCCAAGGACAACTCGACTGCCACCACGGTTGAGGCCAGCTCTTGGTCCGATACTCCTCCCCTCGCTAGGGCTGTCCAAAGCAAGATGTCCAGCTTCTTCCACCAGGCCCACAATACCGGGACCGGCTCCTCGACCCCCTCCTTTCAGGCAGGAATGTCTTCAGGTGAAAGGGCTCTTTATGAAACCCCGAAGTTCAAGCTAGACAACCCTGATGATGAGGATTACAACCCTCCTGCCTCTGGAACATGCCGCTGGACACGGTCGGCATCTCCCACTAAGCAGATCTGCTACTCCTCTCCTTGGTCCCCAATTTTTGAGGGCTATCAACGTTGATGAGGGACGGAAAAAACAGATTGTCCCCGCTCTTCCCGGCCTACCCCTAGGGATTCACCATGGACCCCTGGCCATCCCTCCGCCTGTGGTGCTCCCATCAGCAATCGAGGCTACACCCCTCTCTCCATCGCCGCTGATGACTGAGGATGTCCTACCCACCTCTGAGGTGCTGGCTAGGGACACCCCTATGGAGCTGGATGACGGGCACAACTCGGAAGCGACTGGTTTGGGCGACAGCTTACACGCCCATTCACCAGCCATGGGTTCATCACCTCTGCCTATTACTGGACGATGGGTGTCACCTCCTGGAGGCCAACTAGAGGGTTCCTCAGAAGCCCCTAGTGGAGGTTCAATGCCACTGGAAGTTCTGCTCCCAGAAACCCAACCAGAGGACGCCGACGCTGTGGTAGCCTAGGCGGACTCAATTATGGCAGGTGTCTGTGAGATGCTGGACGCTGGTAGGACCCCCTCTTCTGGACCCCGCTCAGGTAGTATAATCGGATCCATGTTGGAAGGTCTGGAGGACATCTGGTCTGGTAATACTCAGCCTCTCCTTTCCTTGGAGTCTGGGTTGATTGAAGACGACACAGTACAGGACGTACGAACTTGGATGAACAGTGGCCCCACCTTTGACAATGAAGGTCCAAGGAACGGGATAAACTACTGGAGCCGAGTTCATGTCTTGGAACGAGCAGTAAAAGCACTGACTGACATTGTTGGTAGGCAAGGGGAGGAAATTGAAGCCCTTCAGGTGAGGTTATCCCCGCACCGCCGCTCCTCACCAGCTGTACCTCACAGTACCTCCGATGTTTCCTCAGAGCTTACTCTACCATCCGCTACCCCTGAGAGAAAGGAGGCCTCTAAGGAGGCTCCTACTGCTAAGGCCTCTTTTACAGAGGTAGTAAAACGAATGGCATACATGCCCAAGCCCCTCGCTGGCCCACAGGAACGGGTACGTCCTGCCAGGCCTGTATCAGTGGCCTCATCACACCAGTCCAGCAGCAGTGGCAGCTCCTCTAGTGAAGGGGGGGTAGTCTTGTGGGTAGACCGAGGAGGTGAAGGCAAGTCGGTTCACTGGGAAGAGGAGGAAGGGATAGAGGAAGATGAAAAGAAAAAATGGAGGAAGCGTGGCAAACGCCTGAGTGGTGGTGCCAGGAGGAGAAGAAAGGCTGCCAGAGAGGCTGGTGAAGAAAAAGAGGCGGCGACCCCGCCAAGACTCAGGGGAAGGCTGATAAACAGGAATCGGCTCCGAAGGTTACTGCACCTGCTACTACGGCAGCTCAATCTGGACCAGCTGCCCTGGCCAGCATCAAGGTAGGCGCGACTCAGACACGGCAGGAATACAGATGGTGTAACCGGTACGGGTACTTGGTTATTGGTTTTGTTTTATGTTTTGTTTTAAGTATCGCTTTGATACTTGGTTTGTTTTAAGTATCGTTTGATACTTGGTTTTGTTTTATGTTTTGTTTTAAGTATCGCTTTGATACTTAAAGAGTTTTACCAAAGAGTATCAATTGATACCTTTGATTAGTTTCGTTCATGCTAGACATGAACAGATTTGTGTATTTAAAGACCGCCTGTTTCTACGATAGAAAAGGCAGACTTCGACAGACAGTATTTCAATATACTTGGTTGTACGGTTACTTCTTTGTTCCTCAGTACGCCCTCGAAGCATCCTTTAGTTCTCAGCTCTCGCCTCCTCTCTGGAAGAGCAGGCCACTGCCAACTATCGTATCCATTACCGATAACGTGATTAGCACCTTGCGAACACGTTACAGATGGGTACCAATGGGACCCCCAGACCCACAAAACTTGGTACCGCCGCCGCCGCGCTCATCACTAACCCCGAATGCTAGCGGGAGGCAAATCACCATGCGCTTCGCCACTCGAAAGAAGGTTACCCTGCCAGAGGGTGTCGATATTGAGGCAATCCGAAATCGGATTAATGTGACCTTTTCCAATCAGGGAAAGATTCGAGGAAATGCTCCTTATATTCGCGCAGGGCATGCGCGGCCAGAAATTGGATGTATTTTCCTGACCTTGGCGGCACACTTGGTGACAGAGCTAGGCAACAGGTTGGACAAGGCCAGGCTCGATCTGCTT
Organism: Tuber melanosporum; assembly: GCF_000151645.1. Taxonomy (NCBI): domain Eukaryota; kingdom Fungi; phylum Ascomycota; class Pezizomycetes; order Pezizales; family Tuberaceae; genus Tuber; species Tuber melanosporum. The sequence continues at coordinate 159,487 of NW_003299093.1, read as the reverse complement.
AGGGAATTGTCACTTCCGGAATTTGAATTCCAGAGGAATCTGGAAAAGGTGAAGATTTTTGTTTCTGGTGTTCCGCTTGCTGACACAGGACGGGGATCGATTTGGAAGGTGGAAGGATGGACTGGAAGTGCGGCTTTTGATGGCCTTCACACTGATTTGGAGCAATCCAATACTGATGTAGTTACTGTTTCCCGGCCTGATATTATGGGTTCCATATACGCTATGAGGCAGGCCAATGCTACAAGTTGCGGCATCCGCTTCGTAGTGGAGAATAATGAGGCCATCAAGGAAAGACTAGCAGAGGGAAAGATTTGGTTGCGAGGAAGAGCCCGCAATGTCAGAATTTTTGAAGAGCATCGCCCCCTCAAGATATGTGGTAAGTGCCTGGAAACCAGCCACTTTGAAGCGACATGTGGCCGCCCCCCTCGGTGCCGATTCTGCTTCGGAGAGCACTTTTCTCGAGAACACATGTGCAGCAAACTGGCTTGTCCCGGAGGGGTGGGTCAGGCCTGTGGACATACCAGGAGACAGTGCTAATTGTGCGACCGAATGGACCACTTCACGGGGTACGAGCGATGCCTAGGTATCAAATCATCATCCCCGACTCCACCTTCCTCGCCTGCTGGATAGGAAAGGCTACACCGACCACGCCTGCGAAGGAACAGGTCAAGGAACTGGGGCCGCAGGGTAAGAGGGTAGAAAGGAATAGGAGGAAAAGAAGCCGAAGCCGTGGAAGATCCCCGACACCCAGGCTGGTCGAGTTTAGCAGTGATGAGGAAGAGGAGACTCCCCGCCGTAAGTCGGAAAAGGCCAAGAGTAAGGCACCGGAACGGCCTTCCCCCTCCCCGGCACGTGGGATTTTAAAAACTAAGGGTGGTACCGCCACCAAGCCCCGCGATGAGGAAACAAGTTGGGTTGCCCGGGATCCAGATACCGACTCCGCCTATGCCTCTGGCCCTTGTGGCCCGAGTGGATCAGTAGAAGCCCCCTTTTAATGCTTATTACGACACTGGCATTAAATGTGGGGAGGAGTAGTCGGAATCGGGCGCTGGCATTTGATGTGTTTTCCTTTGTTGATTTGTTTTTTATTATTGAACCTCCTGTTGATTGAGAGGGACAGCATGTACCAGTGGATGTTGATGGATGGGATTTGTTTTCCTTTGTTAAGGGGTCAGGTGTTGAGGTGTTTGTTCGGTCCCAAATTTGTGGGCTGTTTGAGGTGGTTAGGTACGGGGAAGGTAGTGCTCAGATTGGGTATTGGGAAAAAGGGGCAAAGAAGGTACTTGCTGGAGTTTATTTTCGACCCGGCTATACCAAGGACCAGTTTCTTTGATGGTTGGATGAGCTTGGGGGACCTGACATCGCGTTTGGAGACTTCAATGCCAGACATCAAGACTGGGATCCCAACGCGGACCATAACAATACAGGAGGACGGTGGCTGAAACAGTGGTACACGGCCCCGGCTCGGGATATGAATATGGTGCCGCCGACAGTGCCAACCTTTCGAGATATTTCCAGAATCGACCTATGCCTGCACAGGGCGCCATATGTCCGACATTGATACATGGACACCGCTGGCTATGAGCACAGTGCTCAAGCCCTTAAGCTGAAGGTGGACCTCTCTGACAATGTTATGCGTCGGAGACCGGCTTGGAAAAAAGCAGTCTGGGAAAAAGTCGGGAAACAGCTGGACGTTCTCAAGGAGGTAGAAGATGAGAAGCTGTGGGAAGGTGTGAAGCGTGTGGTGGACGTACTCCCACGAGCCTCCATTGGCAGAGGTCGGTGCGAGTGGTGGACACCAGAGTTGGAAACGATGAGGCTAGATGTGGCTCGGCTATGACGATACTCCAAGCACAAGGCGGAGCGGACGGAGGACTACAAGCTGGTCAGGAGTGTTTACCGGGCTTGCCTATTGAGGGCCAGGTTCGAACACATCAGGGCCAAGATAGCTGAGAGCCAGGACCCGGACATTTTTCGGCTAGCACGAAAATTGGAAGCCAAGCGGATGCTTCCCTCCATGACCAGGCCAGATGGGTCCTACGCCACAACACATTCCGACATCAGCGACCTGGTCGCACAACAGCTATCCCCTGGCGATCCTGCTCCTTGGAAGGACTCCGTAATTGATATGGACAGTGCCCAGGAAATGGAGATTGCCCTCGCTAGGTCCCCTACAAACACGGGCCCAGGAGAAGATGATATTGGGTATCCCTTCATAAGGTTCTAGAAGTGAAGGGATGTGGCAACTTTGAGACGTTTGGTCGACTATGGGTTACGTCACAATATTCCGGATTGGCATCGGGCAGAGGTAGTGCTCATACCGAAGATTGACAAACCCAGATACGATGTTGTCAAGTTATGGAGAATGATACACCTCCTCCTAACGCCTACAAAGGTTGCAGAACGCGTGGTCTTGCTGAGACTGGCCATATGTCTTGACCTGGGGGAAACACAATTTGGTTCTCACCAGAAGAGGGGGGTTCATGACACCATGGCGGTGGTCTTTGAGTTCCTACGGCACAATGAGGGCTATAAACGACTGATCTTGTCCATGGACGTTGAACGAGGATTCAATAACATTGATGTTGACCTTCTGTCAGACTTCCTGGTCGCCCGGGGGTGTCCATTGAACCTGTGTCAGTGGGTGCGAAGATGGACGTCCTGCCGGTCAATTCGCTTCCGGTTTAATGGATGCGGCTCTAAGGCCTACTATGTCAGCAAAGGGGTGCCTCAGGGCTCGCCTCTTTCTCCTTTTCTCTTCGGGGCCTACGTGGTGGATATATTCACACCGTGAATGCGCTACTCCCCTGGGGTCCGACAATTGGTGATCTCATATGTTGATGACGGGGTCATCATGGTGGCTGCAGATTCTTGCAATGCTGCCCGGTACCATACGGGGGAAATTTTTGCAGACTGCGATCGCATAGCAAGGGCTAGGGGGATGGGGTTTAGTGCCCTCAAGACCCAGTGGATCGGGTTTGGGGACAGGGCGTGAGGAGGTATGGAGTTGTTGGGAGAGGTGGTTTTGCCTTCTGAGGATTTACGGGTTCTTGGGTATAGGTTTAATGTATTTCTTAACTTTTCTGCTCATGTAAAGTATTGGTTGGAAAGAGGGTTGGGTGTTAGGAGAAGGATTTCGGCATTGGGAAGGAGGTTTGGGAGCGTTGGAGAGCTTGGGGCATGGGAGACTTACCGCTTGGTGCAGGCAGCATCCCTTCCGACCGTGTATTACAGGCTTGAGTTTGTAACCGACTATGGGTCGTATGTGAAACAGATTCAGGTCCACGTCAACGACTGCTTCCGATCAGTCTTCCGGACCCCCATGAGGCTGGCAAACAATATACTGCTGGCTGAGTTTGGAACACCACCTGTTGCCATCCAAGGAAGGTATCTGCAGAGGAGGTGCTACAGCCAATTTATTAACTACCGATACTGTGATCGACACCCGTGGTTCGGTGAGATACGGCATGACTGGAAACAGGAAGGAATGGTGGTACACTGGCAGAACTCAGACAAGGAGCTCACCTGCTGCCCCACGATTACGATTGGGAAGGACAAGGCGGTGATGGCTGCACGCCACTATTCGCTGTACACAGATCTCTGCAAGTTCTCGGATGTGGTTATATACACGGACGGGTCCAAGTCCGCTGAAGGGGCTGGTGCGGCATGGGCAATATTTGAGAAAGGAGCCCTGACCTGTGTTGATGGGTGCTCGGTTCCTCCGTCTTGGAGCATTGTTGAATGCGAGCTGTTTGCAGTTGTTTGTGCACTCCAATATGCCCGAATGATGGCCAAGAGGCGCCCAGTCCATGTGTTTCTGGACTGTGTGCCTGCCCTCACCCTGGTAGACGGGATGTTTCCGGAAGGAGATTCGGCTGAAATGTGGGAAGCTATGGTGCCATTTTTCAATGAGTTCAGCCATGTCAACATTAGCTGAGTTCCGGGACACATGGGCATTGATGGCAATGAGACGGTGGATAAAAAGGCTAAGGCCTGCGTGGGGCACCCATTGCGGCCGGTGAGTTGGGAAGGGGTAAGCTTTGGGATTGGGCGTGCAGCATTGGCCCGAGAATTGCGAAAAGTAGAGTGGGGTTCATGGCACGACAGGGAGGGACACGGGTATTATGCTCGTGAACCTAGGGCACCTCGACATCTTCGAGGCCTCACCCGTATGGACTCCTATGTTTTACTGATAATTCGCAGCGGGACCGGTTTGGTCGGGCATGACAGCTGTGCAGGGAAGGATGATAGACACCACTGGACTAAGTGCCCCCGCTATGCTATAGGGCGGCCCGCTAATGAGGACTTGTACAAGGATACGACGATATTGCAGTGGAAGTCCTGGTGGGTAAGCTACAGGTGGTTAGGCCTAGGAATTCCCCGGCATGTTGAGACGGTGGATGGGGAATTGGTAGTGGCAGGTAACCTCTTTGACGGCACACTGATAGTGGAAAGAAGTGGTCAGTTGGCGACGGTAGGGGACCCCACGACCTGCACCCAGTGTGAGAAGAAACATGATGGCAGTGGATACGTTCTACCGGGGTTGGTAACCATGCCGAAGAAGTGGTTTTTCTTGCCCGACCAGCGACGCTGTGATTGTCCCTGCTGTGGGACTGCGATTTCAGCGACGGCCACCCAGAAACGAGTCACCTTCACCGAACACTTTGAGAAAAAGCCCCACTATTTACGAACGTATCACGATTGGTTTTGGCATTCTCGGCACCAGCAATGGGACGAGCTGGACCTCGCGACTCGGACGTTGGTGGTTTTGCGGTGGGCTAAGACAAAAGGGTTGTTGAAAGAGGAGCGTTGTTCATTTTGTGGGATGGTTTTGGCCGAGGGATACGCGGACCGGAGACTACACTATAAAAGGACGGAGGAATGTTGGGATAGACTGTATGTTTCCTTTGTTGAGTATGTGGGACAGATTGTGTTGGAGGCGGATAGGGGTGAGGGTATGAGACGGTGGCTGGGTGGCGAGGTGGGAAGACGCATTAATCCGGGACAGTACTAGTTGCTGTGAGCGCCCGTGAGCCCATTTAGGTAGTGATTTTGGGATTTATATTTGGGGGGAGTGATTGTGAGGCGGAATGGTCCGCGGTAGTGTATTTTAGATAGTTTTGGTTTTTTATGGGGCGTGGGGGAGACTGGTCGTATGCCGGTATCGGTGGTACTAGTATAAATAAAATTAGATTAAAATTAGATTGAATTCTAAGTACTTTTCCTACTTATTACTTTAACTAATATAAAACATCTTTACGATCTTCATCTTTATTGCACCGTTATTGTTACGCCAAGAACAGTCCTTCATAAAGATGAGTTAGAGAAAACTTACGATAGGCATTCCCAATAGAAGACAAAGGTCTTGTACTATCGGTAATGTAGGCAGAGGCCTAGAGCTATCGTAAGACAAAGAAAGAGGAAGCCAGAAAGAGAAGTATCGTTTCCTGTCGCCAAGAACTAACAATCTAGAGAGGGATTGTTACATCATGTCTTTTGTTGGGTTTTAACAGAGTCCTTAGTTCTCGCGATACAAAACGCCCTTGGGTTAGACTGATGACCTTCCCAAGTATCAATGCGTTGTACCAGCCGCATCAATCCGCTGGGGAGGGGGCCTCACCGGCCCCCCTCCTCCTTGTTACTACATGTTTCTATGGTCGGAATCCTACGATGTTGTTTATCACCGTTCCCTTGGAAGTTTTGTCCTTGTAGCATATACTGTGGTTCAGCCAGGTGTCTCCTCCTCGCCTCAGTGGGGATGGCTTTGACCCTGAAAAATCTTACCCACTGGTGTGGTTTTCATTGCTACCTGGGGTGGTATGGGACGATTGGCTGCCAGATACTCGTGTTGTCTGTACATTTGGGTGGTTCGGTTGTGGTCTGTGGTTGGCGGCTTCACCCATTGCAAGTGGGGCCTACCTTCTATTTGTCTGCTTCTGTTCGTTCCCCCTCTCCCTTCTTGTCGCATCAGTTGGGAATGCCTCTTGCCCGTCGTTTGGTCCGTGCCTGTTGCCGGACCTGTGGGGCTGGCTTTGGCCAGCTCTGCTTACCTTTTCCCAATTTGGTTGGACTTCAGTTTGGCTGGGTTGGGTGGTGTGGCTAGTGCCGATGCCTTCGGGTATTGGTGCTGCCTTCTTTGTGGCTCCCGGCTGTGGCTGGTGGGCCCCTCTCAGCTATACGGTATTGAGGGTTGGGGCTCTGTTGGGTGGCCAAGACCAGTAGCCGTTCATTGGGGCTAGGTATAAGCTGTCCTGTGGCTATCGGATGGTTGATCTGTCTTAGGGGCTGAGGGGGCTGGATGGGCTCTGTGACACCTGGTGAGTGGGGCTTGGGGGGGGCGGATTGGGAGGAGAGAGGCACCTGTGAGCACCGGTCGGGCATGTATCAGGTTGGGCGATATCTAATTAAGTGTTTCCGGCCTAATAGGGCTGTTGGGTAAAGCTGCTGAGTGCTGTAAAGCTCTTCGACGACCTGGATGGTTGATGGCCACCTGTGCGGATAGTGGGTTGTGACCACCTGGTTGGACTTGTTTGGGTCTTGTGTGCTGGGTTTTGTGGGGTTTGTTTGGTTTCTTTGGTTTGGCAATGGGCATGGCAGGCAGGGGCAAGGCACCATGGGTAGGAGATAGGCTCCACTGACTATTTAGGTCTGTCACCACCTCTATGTATTTTCTACGTTTATGAGTTTGTTTTTGGGGGACAGGCAGCAGGTACAGGTCCTCCTCACCATTACGCTCTTCGGAGGTACTTGGCAAAGTGGGTTCATAGGGTCGATGGCCTGGCATGCGGATGCGAGAGGTGGACATGTTTGTCACCTCCTCTCTGCCATTGTATCGCCTGTAGGTTATGTGTGTTTGTTTGTTGGTTTTCTATTGTGGTGGGGGTTTCGTGGGATGGTATTCAGACCGAATGGTAGTGGTTTTTAATTTTTTGGACGAGGAACCTGGTCAGGTCGGTCTTTTGCTCGGCTTCAGCTATGCTTAGTGCTGGTTGGCTTCATACCAGAGGGGCTACAGACTTGGATCAGGGTAGGCGCTTGGTTGTTTGATGGTCTTGTAATTAGTTCTCATGCGGGCATGACTCAGGGATGGCAGGTGCGGGGCCATAGACTTAGTTAGCTTATGATTAATGGTATACCGGTTAGTGGTATCCCTGTGCTGGTGGGGGCTCGTCGTATGCCAGTGTTGGCGGTACGAGTTTAAATAAAATTAGATTGAATTCTAAGTACTTTTCCTACTTATTACTTTAACAAATATAAAACACCTTTACAATCTTTATCTTTGTTGCAACGCTATCGTTACGTCAAGGAAAGTCCTTCACGAAGATGAGTTAGAGAAAGCTTATGATAGGCGTTCCCGATAAAAGACAAAGGTCTTGTACTATCGGTAACGTAGGTAGAGGCCTAGAGCTATCGTAAGATAAAGAAAGAAGAAGAGAGAAAAGAGAAGTATCGTTCCTTGTCGCTAAGAACTAACTGTCCAAAGGGGGATCGTTACATCCTGTTAGGACTGATGGCCTTGAAAACATGCTTGAAGTCTTCTGACTGGTATTTTGTACTGTCATGCAATTTCAGCAAAGTTTAAATACTTGTTACTACTGGTGTATAGAAAGACGACAGTGGCTTGAATTAAAATCTCAATATCAGTATATGGTTCAACCCACTGGCTTGGAAGAATAAACACTGGAGCTGGAGGCATGATTGATTGCTGTATGGATCAACTCTTTGTGAAGTGAAAGTATCTCTATTATTTCAAAACTACGAATATTTAAATTTATAAAGTTGTCTTGAGTTGCAAAGTGCCATTGAGCTACAAAGTGCTATTGAGTTACAAAGGGCCATTGAGCCACAAAGTGCCATTGAGCCACAAAGTACTGTTGAGCCACAGAGTTACCACGGGGAGCCATAAAGTGCCGTTGAGCCATAAAGTACCGTTGAGATGTCAGGCACGAGTAGGTCGATAGAGGGGAAGCAATCCTAAAAAATTTATATGAGGATTTGGTCTTTGGTGCTGGTGATGGATTTAAGTTGACTACGCAAGATTAGACCTCGTCTGGTGTGGTGAGCAGGTACGATACCGGGGCGGAGGGAAAAATACATATAGGGGTGCCTACTTTTGGCAGGTCGGGAGGATTCTTGGCTGCCGTACTATGCTTGTAGTATATCTTGTTGTTCCGGGGTCAAATTTTTTTTGGGGGGGGTTATTATCGATTTAGCGGATCTTATACGGAGTTTTTGATCTTGTTTTTCTCGGAAAGAGTCTTATCGTGTATTAATACCACCGCTTCGTGCGGTATTCTAATTAGACCTTTTTTGAACCAAGTCATTTCAAATTTCCCACTACCGTATTCAATCCCTCCAAGCAGTATCCCCTCACAAACCGCCCTTCCACTCGAAAATCTATCCCCCACGGGGTTCTCCACTTTTTCTTGGTATACATGCAGCGGGCAAGCAGAGCCCTTAAGAAGAAATTACTAGAATACGTGGAAAAGGAAATCCGTGCATAACAGAGTCTCCATATGTACAAATTTATCACCCCTTCCCTCGAATATCGGTAGCAACCCAAACGCCTCGGACCCGGCTCCGGAAAAGCCTCCACCCCAAGTGAAAATGCACCCTCTCCCGCAGCACCACACTTTCTTTCACACCCGGTGACCGCCCATCCCGGTCATGGGGCGCCTAGAGGAACTTCATCAAGCCCGACGCTGAGTTGTACATTTTTACACCACCTAAGCGCCACAAACACACTCGAATACCGGTATGATAGGAGAAAGAGTATTGATAGGGCTTTCCAAGTGGTAGTAGAGCGCTGGGTTTTTTCTTCTTTCTCTCTTGTAGTGAGGACCGTCCCACACTGGGAGGGTTTCGGCGACCTCCGCTGGATGGCGCACCGGTGCTTGTCTTATGTTTGGGCATGCAACGTACAGTACCTGTGGTATGTTAATCATATGGCGCCGCGCTCGGTGGGCGTGAGGCGATGCTTCACGAGGGGTATGGAGGTGGAGAGCAGTGGAAGTGGTGGGTGTGGGCTGTAAACAGCCCGAGATGGGGCCCGGTGTCGTCATGGAGTATCACTCGGTATGCGGGTGATGGACTGGATTATGAGGGTGGTATGATAGTATCATAAGGTTACTGCACACCGCACACTGAGCTCATGCTCTCGCTCTCCGGGATTTCTTTTCCACCCACTTAGCCTCCCTGCTAGCCGTGTCCACGTTTTCTCTTTAGGCGGAAGAATGGCATCTTCTTTTCTTCTCCTTCTAAATTTTATAGCATTAGCGTCCCGAATGGGACAATCTGATGGATATAACAATTCGCAATTCAGCGTATGTACAGTACTGTACGGGCCTCCCAATCGATTCCTTTGTGTGTTCATTTATCCTCTCTAATCAGGGGTTCGATTTTCGTCAAAAAAAAAAATCTCGTTTTTTATATACAATGGTGGCCCGTCAAAAAGTGCTACTCTTAGAGTCTGAGTGAATCCCCTTCGTCGAGTAATGCTTAACGTAAAACAACCGTAGTCAGGTTATCACCATACATGTTCCTCACGGCTCCACCCGATCCCTAACCAGAAAAAGAAGAGAGCTCGTGGGAGCGCTGTTGGTTAAGCATTATCACCGTTACCCTATCTCTGCGCTGAAAAAGGATCCCAAAAACAGAGCCACAAAGCCCCAGCCCCCGAAATACTTCTTCTCCCTGTTCCGCGCGGTACAGAATCCCACACTGTGGTACTAAATTATCATACCGACAACTCCATCCACCCATCCATCCATCCATAATAGGAGTCTTTTGAATCCTTATAAAATTCCCTGGATAATATTATAATCCAGTCCAGCGTTACACAGACCCACCTACACACCTCAATGAAAAATGCATGCTGCCCGGGCGACGACTGGGCAGGTATTGGAAGCTAATATCAACAATGGGGCCAAAAGGTAAAGCGGTATCCGGGGAATGTGTTAACGAGCACAATGCCAGCTCCATTCACCCTCCACAGTACATAGCCGCAGTGGGGCTGACTGATAGCTCTTGGTCAGGATGAACTCGGGCGATGGTGGCTGCCGGCGGGGACCGATTCATCAACAGTGGCTGTGGGGAGGGATGGTTTCATCGGCATCCCGATCGATGATTGGGGGGGGAGGGTCAATCACGGAATTCCGTCGCGAGACGGGTATCCCTACAGCGCAGTAGGAGTGCGAAATAATTGTCACGGTATCATATGATGGACAATATACGGTGACTGCAGTGGTCAGGCACTAACAGAGACATGTTGGCGATGATGATCTGCCGGGCGGGCGAGGGGGTCAACAAGATGGTCAGACCAAACGGCCAAGCTCCGCGTGCCTCCGCCCGGGACGTGCCCTGGGATTTCACCCTCCGTTGCCGCACCGCCACCTGAACCGCAAGTCCATCTATCAGAGCCTCGCACGGCGAGCACTGTTTAGTGTTGGACGGAAGTGTTTCTTGGCTGCTCACCGCATGTTTCCCCTATGGCAACGACTTCACAACCCTAACCCTCTTGGTATCAACTACTCCGACGCCTCTATGTTTGACTACTGGTTAGTCCTACACATCAAACGCCATATGTGACAACATCTGCGACGATACCTGCGACGACTCCATGTTAGGAGGCTACCCCTATCATATGGAAATACCGACTATCCTCGGTCAGAACATACCCTCGGTCAAGTTCACTTACCCTCGGCCGAAGCGGCACAAATGGGCGATAGTGAGACTGAACGTGATGGAGAACACGGCATACGCTGGAAGTATGTGGAAGCAGATTAGTATGATCTAGGGAAGGATAAAAGGCAGCTTGTTTTTCCTTGATAGTTGTTTTCGTTCGTTATCCAATCTGTCTCTCTTTCCTCCGTTACTCGCATTTGGGTCATATCAGTCTTTCCCGTTTCTTATTACCTATTGTTGTTCTTTGCGAGAATACTTCTCCAGTTCGGATATTGAAATTTATCTTTACATCTTTGCCCTGCTTAAGTCAACATTGTCCAAATCGCTGCCGTAATCCTTTGTTGTTTAAAATTTAGTCACCCCCGACTGGAACCTTCCAAGGGGCCAACTTTCCACCCTATCTACCTACCATATCGGGGCGATGCCCATTCTTGCAATCTTCAATAGCTGTGTTTGGTGCCGGGTATCATATGATCTGGCCAACTGGAGTTTGGAAAGTTTGTTCGAAACACCTCCAGGAGGGTATTCAGCATCTGCTTATCCGTAATTGAATAGGTTTTATAGTATCTAAAAGGGGGTGATGTTGGATTACTGATTGAAAATTTTGGATAAATTTAGTCTTAAAAGCATAATACTGTATCAGCTAACTTCAAATCGCCCCACTAGCTACACCGATCCTAACTTCTAACAGAGATACCGCTACAATGACGCCGCCTCCATTTACTTCCTACAAATACTTTCTGCATCCCAATTCTCACTTCCAATACAAGGCTTGCACATGAACAACTCTTCCTTATCCCACCTAGCCTTAATCCTAAGCAACTTGTCATAGTTTTCTCCCCAGAAAACCTTCTGCCAGTGCCTCTCATTCAGGTCCGCTTCATTGATATAAGCACCCATATCAGGTTCTAGCGCAGCGAGGACAGGTGCCTCGACATCCGTCATGTTCCGTGCTATAATGGCCTGCTCCTGGAAAGAAGTGCTAGTTTCCCACCCTCGCGCAAACACAAGATGGACGAGAGCCTTTCGCCAGGACGGGTTAAGAGCCGAATCGATGGTACCCTTGTTCCTGGCGACTTGGCCACCCGCAACGACATGCCCAATGAATACTGTATTCTGGTTTGGCCCGATGGTCTTGAAGACTTCGGATAACCTCCCTGGCCCATCGGCGGACTCGAGAAATTTACGAGAGATAAGGCGGGAGGATAACAGGGATAAGCCACCGGTCACGTCGGTACCATTTAGAATCGTGTCTATCCCAACACTGGCGGGAAACGGGGGAAGCTGGCTCCATTGTACCTGTGAATTGGTGTACTCACGCGCTTTCTGGACGAGCGGCGCAAAGAGGGCTTCGGTGGCGTTGGGGTTAGATTGACCGGCGAAGAACCCGCCAATTATAATGCTGTTTGTCTCGTGGAATATATAGTAGTATCCTGATCCACCCGCATCGCTGAACTTGGGGAGGAAAGCATGGAAGTCTGCTGTGAACGAGTAGAATTGATTCCTGTCTGGGATTGTTGCGTTCAAACTTGCAGCTAGCATGATGGTATCGGGGAAGGTGCGAATGGTAACGGACGTTACCACCCCGAATGTGCCACCACCACCGCCTCGAAGAGCCCAGAAGAGATCCGAATTTTGGCACTCATTAGCGGTTACATGTTTGCCCTAGCGGAGTAGACGGTTAATTGTTTATACGGGTAATCTGGTGAGGTATTTGTGCGAGAAGCTTACATCTGCAGTAACAACGGTGAACTGATAAGCGTTATCAGACGCCATCCCCTTCCACGGTCCCAAAGGCGAATGTCCACCCCCTTGAATGAAACCTCCGGCGGCACCGACCGTATTAGCAAGCCCGACCACCGCAGTTTTCCCCTTAGCCGCCAATGCCGAATATAATGGCTTCAGCTGTACTCCGGCGCCAATAGTAACCGCCTCTTCGCCCTTCTTCCACTTGCAACTTTCCGGCGTAAAATTTCCCGAGAACTCGATATTGTTCATGTTGTGTGTCCAGATTTGCAATGACCCCCTACCCGCTGATCGCCCAAGATAATCATGCCCGGAGTTTTTGATGACAAGTCGAAGGTTCTTTTCGCGAGCAAAGTCGACAGCCTTTTGAATCTGTGCTGGGGAGGTTGCTGCAACGGCATATACCGGTACATTTCCTTGGCCGCATGGAGAAGATCTGGGAGTATCGATGTAGCAGGTCTCATTTTTAACAGCTGAGGTCTCAAAATTTATTTGTTGATATCCACCTTCGCAAGGGAGGAAAATTGTTAGCGCAGACCGGGTTTGTAGAGGATTCAAGGGGTGCTTACCCGGGAAGCTTCCCCTCCAAACTGATAGCTTATAGTTGGTTTTGGCATTCTCGCAAGCTGCTTGATCAAATGCCGGATCATGACAGGGTGACGCAACGGGTTTGACAGCAATCAGAGATCCAGAAACCGACGCGTTAAAAGAGGCCCATTCAGATGGTTTAGGCCAGCAAGGATCGGTCGGAAGACATCGGCATTGAGAGTAGTGTTGGCTCTCCGAGTCAGAATCGTCAGTTGTGAGGCCAAGCGGAAAAAAGAGGATGGCCGAGAGGGCAATTGAAAGGATAGGAAACTTCATCACGAGAATGAATATTATCGACTGGGCTATTTTTTGAGGTTAGCCCGAATTGAACGACATCCAGGAGATCGGAGTCGTGCTCTTATATATTTCACGAAACCAACCATCTAACCATGAGGCCAAGGGAAAACCAGTTTCATCAAGTAGCCGGCCAATGCCTATCAAGTTTCTCACTCACTCACTCACTCACTCACTCACTCACTCACTCGCCCACTCGCCCACCCACTATAGACCAAAAGGCATCCATATCCGCACTGTCCTTCCACCGTCTGAGCCATTATGATCGCCTTGGTGACGTTCGAATGGCAACGATTTTGCGGTTGCTGTTACACACTCTCGACAGGGCGCAGCCTCGCCCGAGGTGCAGATCCCTGTACTGTACAGTACTGCACTTGCATCCTTCTTTCCACAAAATCCGCTTATGAGGTTTGCGGCTCCCTGAATACGAGGTTCTGGGGAATCAGGGTAACCGGGAAACCACAGGATATCGTACCAACACGCGTTCTCGGCGGCCGACCTCCGTTGCGGAGGTCAGGCCGATTTTCCATTATATCGGTGGTGCTTGAATGCGCCCAGGCGCAGTGGTTAGGCTCTTCCAGCACTTTACCGTGTTTTTCTCGTATATACTACTTGAGTTGATCTGTTGTCCGGTGGTGAATACGATAGTTGCAAGGCTTACTGTGCCGTTGAGTATGGTAGGGCATGGAATACAGTACGGTGCAATCATTGGTGAGATCCAGCGTGCTCCGCTGGCATCATTCGTAGTCTTTCACTAAAGATGGAACATGTATGATCGGTCTAAAAACCACTCACTCGGAATACTTTTTCGCCGGAATCGGGTCCTCTCAAGACCTTGAGTTATTATTATCGTTTCCTTAAAGGTGGTTTATTGTATGGGGAAGTGTAAGTCTAGGACAAAGATCACGGAATTTGGCTAGAATGTGCAAACAAGTAGGAGGTTGCTGGAAACGTGCCCCCAAACAAAACACCAGTTACCAATGTGTTAATACACACTGTCCGGCAACAATGAACTAGGAAAATTTGGATAATTCAACCTAGAGATTCATATGGATAAATGCCAGATCACTGGAATTGTTCCACAAGATCTAAAGGTCACTTTCAATAAAAATTAATAAATTTATAACTCTAAACTTCCTATGGATGCACCTCACATAATCAGGGCTTGGAGAGCGGGGATTACTTGTGGTTGCTCCCGGTAGCCAATTGAAATCGTCATTTTATATGGAAAACCTGCTTAGGGGAGGGGCACACTTCTTTCTCGGCTTTTGATGCCGAGATCGTATTCAAATACCAGTATATTTTAGAGAGCGATCAGGTAAACACCTCACAAATGCAGAATGAACCCTCCAATTGACTGTTGGCCTATGATACCAGTCAAGAGGCCCTAACGACCAAAAACTATTCCAAGACATCGATTTCTCCGCCCAAAATGTCCTGCGCAAGGCACTACAACTGCAGGCACCGCCAGTTCGGGAAACTAGCCCTGCCATTGTAGTCCCGATGCTCCCCATCCCTGAGTTCTTGCACCGATACTATAGCAGGTCCTGCTGACCCCATTTCATCCCGCGCCACAATTATTGTTGTTGTTTGGACTTTTATGGTCAGGAGTTTGGACTGGAATCAGTAAGGTATCTGGAAAGGCTCACACATGGGGCAATTCAGCCCCGGGGCTGGAAAGCGTTTCTTTTTGAGATGTTTTCGAGTCGGTGGACTCGATTAGCGAATATATCGCCTTCTTTTGCATTCAGATCTGATAGACCGCACTGAAAATCTGGTGCCCGAAAACCCCCCCCTTTTTCGACAGCGGAGCTGAGTGGCCTTTAAGGGTGCGTTTGGTTTGCCCGCCAGTTTTTTTTCAAACCTTCATATCGGCAAAATGTCAGTTGCTCGGGAAAGCGTGATAATGACAAGTTCATGGTTTGGGCCCAGGCTCAAGTCACAGTGTCGGTCGTGTCTGGCCGCCCAGAATATCGGTAGAGTGCTAAGACTTGTAGTTTTTTATGTGGGGGTGAGATACTGTGCTTGAGTATCATGCCCGTATATCGATGAACAGAAAAGTTGGGTGTAGGCGTCCCCGTTAAATGGGCTGAGAAGATAGATACGGCATGATTTTTTATACATATCGAATTGGAGGCTACCCTGAACTCCTATAAGGATTGGGATTCGGCAAAGTGAATGGATGAAAGGATTTTAGCTTGTGTGGGTTCGGGAAGGCGCGGCGTATGTGTTCGGGTATGGTTGATTTCAAGTTCTTCTTTCCTCCTTGCTCTTTCTCTGGCTCTGATACGAGGGTTAGGGGTCGTCGTTCACGGAGGGTGGGAAAATATTGGTCTGAGAAATTATTTCGGGAACCCTTTGTTCTGAGCTCACTACTGCAACTTGATTTTTTCGAGTCAACTAAGCATGCTGCTCGAGAGCGTAACTTCTGCCATTGCCATCACCATCACCCTGATTCACCCAATATCCTACCCAACTAAAGCATTTTACAATGTAACAGCCTTGGTCCCACTTCTAAACAGATTGCACAATAAGAATTATGAAATTGTGTTTGGTCTGGAAGAGATTGCTTGCAAGTGGCAGTAGAACTTTAGAATCTCAAATTAGTTTAATTCTTATATCTAGAGGGGAATGAAAATGTAAGCAGTAATGCAATATACTAACTGGTTCAGGTTTTCAACTTCTGTTATAGTGTTATATTTCCCTTCATAATATTTATTGTATACATGCCTCCTCCCCCCTCCTTCCAGTATAAGTTTAAACTCTATCTTTTTTTTCTCCTTTCTCTATAGACCTTTCTTGGCACTTCTGAGCCAGATCTATATAATGAGGTCTCTCCCTCCTCCTTCTCTTCTTCCTTCTTTTCTCATTACTCTATTCAACTCTCTTTTCCATATACATATACATACAACTTGATGTTAGTATCTTCCATCCATACTATGATTGCCAAGTATTACTACTTGAAAGCATGTCTACCTGAGTAGTTTATTAATTAATTTATTTCCTCTTTGTTTTACATTCTATCTACTACTCTATTTATTTATTTTTTCTCCTTTTTTTTTTTATGTTATATTAGTAGTTTTATACTAATATGTTTATTTACTGCAGTAACTATATGCCCAACTATGTGGGTACTCAATTTACTGTGGTGGGTGGGTGGGCAACCTGTCAATATATCGGAAAAATATGCAAGGATGGGTGGGCGGGCAACCTGCCATCATGCACCAGAGAAACCTTAAGAGAATAGGGATTTGAGTTTTTTTTTTTTGAATATTTGCTAATGTAAGTGAAAGCAGAATCTTCTAACATCAACAGGAGAATAATCTATTAGGATAGGTAAATGAGAAGAAAATTGACTAACTAAAACAGTTGTGGAATAGGGACCTGTGGGGGGGAAATTTAGGTAG
>NW_003299093.1:134974-142436 GCF_000151645.1 Tuber melanosporum | reverse complement strand
AAAGTCTGCCTTTTCTATCATAGAAACAGGCGGTCTTTAAATACACAAATCTGTTCATGTCTAGCATGAACGAAACTAATCAAAGATATCAAGCGATACACTTTGGTAAAACTAATCAAGTATCAAAACGATACACTTTGGTAAAACTAATCAAGTATCAAAACGATACTTAAAACAAAACATAAACAAAACCAAGTATCAAACAATACTTAAAACAAACCAAGTATTAAAGCGATACTTAAAACAAAGCATAAAACAAAACTAAGTATCAAACGATACTTAAAACAAACCAAGTATCAAAGTGATACTTAAAACAAAACATAAAACAAAACCAATAACCGAGTACCCGTACCGGTTACAATAAGAAAAAAATTACAATAGGTAAGTGAGAACTCCTTCAACATCAACAGGTAATAAAACATACAGGGGGAATGAAGTAATAGGTAGACTGGTGGGTGGGAATATACTATACTAACACAAGGGAGAGAAAGATCTATAAGGACAAAAAATTATGTGGGTTTTATCTGGGGGATACAAAAGCCAGCATCTCTAATAAAATAAAAAAATGCTTGGTCAGAGAAAATTGTGGGGAATCTGAAGGATATAATACAAGCTTAAGGGATGAAAGTATCCAACTCTGACCTGTTCCTTAAGGAACAGTATATACTGAGAAAATGGATGAAATCTGATAAGCATTATTATTGACTATTTTTTTGTATTAAACTTTTATAACAAAAAAAATTAAAATTTGCATACCAATTGTCTGTTTTCCTTTATGTATAACTTCCCACTTGCAGTAATTAGTATTTATTATATAGCAACATTAATCTTAATAGCAGAAGCCAATGTATTGCAAAATCATATTGTTCTCTTTCACTTAGTTTTACTTTACATGTGTTATATTTATAAATTATAAGTAATGGTTAAGAGATACTAGTAGTTTGGAGGAGGAGGATGAGGATGTAGTAGATATAGTACTGAACAACCAAAACCAGTCCACCTTGATTATCAAATAACATAAAATACAATCAACCACAACACTGGTTTAAGTTGAGATATTGCAATTCTGTCTGGTTGTTAGACTTAATAGGTATAAATAAAGAGGTCTACCAGAAGAAATTGCAAGAAAATGTCTCCTGGGATGGGTATTGGCATTTGAAGGTTACATGTTTTGTATGACAGCTAGCGACTTGACTATGAGAAAAACATGCCAAGATAACAAGAAATTTTAAAATGAGTGATATTTTATAACTAGAGTCCTAATAATATAAGTAGATCAATAGAAATAATATGTATTTAAAAAATAGGGGCTTAAATAATTTTCTACAATAGTGCGATATTGATTTCATATTTATCATATAATTATGATACAAACCTTCAACCTGGGAAATCGGGTGCGGGGGGATGGTCTCTGTGGAGCGGAAAAAGCAAATTAATATTTCCCTCCATAATTGGGGTCAAAACGAAGGATTGGGGCGGCCAGGCGCGCCCTTAGTATGTTAACATTAAAGACGATAATTAGGGGTTGGTCGCTCATACGGCATGCTTCACGCCGCTTGGGGTAGCAGCTTACCAATTGTTGAGGGGAGTTTGGGCGCCTTTCAATCCTTAATTTCTAACAAGACAATCTCATATTCTCCCGTATACTCGGGTAGGTAAATACTGTAAGGTGCACTGGGATAAAGTCTGCCTGATACATTCCTAGACTGAGGCATGGATTGCCCCTCGACCCGAGTATCAGTGTCAGTGCTGTGTTCCGCGATGTTGAGCTCATATCTCAGTCATCAATTTACTGGTGTTTTACTTGGCGGGAAATGATTACCTAGTGATTTTAGAATTTGGAGACGTACCCCTCCTTTCTTTCGGTCCGCCTTCCACGAAACCTCCAGTATCGCTATCGTGATTATCGCTATAGCATATCTGTGTCCGACCAACATTTTGGACATATACCAAGGACCGCCCAGCATATCCGCACTCGATTAATGCCGGTAATGTCAACCGCAATAACGGAATGGATATTCTTAGCCTAATTTCGCTCATGTGGGCTGCCGCGCTCGGATACGAGCGAGTAGTAAAGTTCCTGCTGGAATTATGGGATATCAATCCCAACGCTACGGACACCAAATACGGTCAAACACCACTCTTGTTCGCCGCGGAGCGCGGGCATGAGAGAGTCGTAACGTTGCTATTGGAACCAGATGATATCAATCCCGCCACCGCGGACATTAAAAATGGCGAAACAACAGGGGTAGTAAAGTAGCTACCGTATTGGAACGAGAGGATATCAGTCCCAACATTGCCGACACCAAATATGGCCTAACACCACTCCTGTCGGCTGCGGCGTGCGGGCGTGAGGGAGTCGTAAAGTTGCTGTCGGAACGAGACGATATCAATCCCAATGTTGAGGACACCAAATATGGCCGGATGCCACTCCTGTGGGCTGCGGAGCACGGGTACGAGGGAGTAGTAAAGCTGCTACCGGAAAGGAAGGGTCTGAATCCAGATATACAGGGCTCCGACGGGGAAACAGCCCTCGAGGTAGCTGCGTCCCGGGAACATGCAGGGGTCGTGAAATTGCTCTCCGAGCTTAAACTCTCCCTTCTCATCCCGACCGATACCAAAAACGTCCCAGAATACCCGACACCTGAGCCGTCAGACTTACCCCAGTGCTTCCTTCAGCTCCCCTTGTCGGCCTACATTTCACCGTGGAACTCTCTTCCCCCCCCTGCCCGACCCCTCATCACAATAGCGATTCTTTCCATCATCATTATTTCCTCTTTAATTTTTCTCTTCCATGTCGACCGCTATTGTATATAGGGGCAACGGCCTGAGTCGTGGGGCGGTCGAATTTAGGATTGAATATCTGAGGGTTATACGGAGGATGCACACACGCACGGTACTTATTGTTTGTACTTACCTGGAAAGCTCGCACCCGAGAAAAACAATAAAGTTCCGTCCCTCCTCCACCTCTTTCGTCCAACACCCCAGCTTCTTCCCCTTATCGGTCCTTCCCCATCAAATGCTCCATCACTATTATCCTAGAGGTGATTGCTGTAAATACATGTGGAGTGGATATGGACGAAAGCGTTTCTGCCCTTTGTTCGATACAAAGATACGAGTTGGTGCGCGAGCATGGATGGGAATTAGCCCAGGAGTGGAATATGGCGCATAACCTCAACTTTTTTCTTTTTTTTCCCGTCTCTCACTTGCACAGTACAAACCATGCTTATCTCCTTTTACATCTTGTAAACTCATTTTCTTCATTTCCCTCAGCAAAACAAAAAATAAATGTATCATACAACCGCGATAGTAGGTAAACAAAGTGGCTATTGTCATGGCAGAGAATAGACCAGTTCTTGACCACCTCTTACCTTTTCTTTCCGGGAGTCCCAGGCACAGTGCATTATAAAGAGCGCGCTGACATCTCACGTGAGTTGCTGGACACACACCATACCTTTTGTTCCTTTCCTTCCAAGCTGGCGTCTCGGCCCGCGGAACTAGAGAGTATGATAAGTGGATATTTTATATTTTAGTATAAAAATTTGAAAATGTGATAAAATAAAGTATTGGGCTTTTTCTTAAATGTGTAGGCATAGGTTTGTAAAGAATTTCAGCTTAAACTTTTATACATTTTATTTCCAAATACGTCTTATACTTAAAAAAAAAAAGTAGATTTATTCAACAAAGAGTTTTTCTTCCCTCCATTTTACTGGTTACCAGAAATTTTATCCCTGGTATATTTTTCTCTTGTACAAGTAGAGGTATGGTAAGGTGATTTCATATCCAAGCTTCGTCTCTGCTATGATGCTTTGATGGTCCCATTGTTTTGCCTGCTTGGTACTCTTGTTTGTCGCCCGCCGGTATTAGTGGTGCCCCCCCGTTGAAGATTGTATATCCTAGTTGAAAAAGGTGCTGTAAAATCTTGGTAGGGTACTTGTGTTCTCATGCGGAGACACACAATTTGATCTCGGGTAGAGCACTACAAATTCGATATCGGGTATGGCACTAGCTCTGGGTTAAGTATTACGTATTCTACATTATTTTACCCGTGAATACTTATTCGTTGGGTTATTAAAGTTTCTATGAATTATAAGCTATACTGTACAAGAATATAACCGGAAACACCAATTTCAGATGTTCCCTGAACATCGTAAGTATTAAAGAATCTATCTAGGAATATAAGCTGCTCATAAACACTATCACACTGGGTAGTGTGCTTTGAAGAGATAGGGGCATCATTACATCAAACTTCAAGCAAGTCCCTTACTATTGACCCGGTACAGGTTACATGCGTCGAAAAACAATGAGACATATTGCGTCTTTAACAAATCGACCCTGATGAGAAAGGTAAAAAATAATAAAAATAAACTGCAACTTATAGCAGGAGACAAACACCAGGTCTGTCTAAAAAAAAACTCGTTTCCGCACCGTCAGAATATAAAATCGAAATATAAAGGGAGAAAGAAGGGCGACCGCTCGGTAGGAGAAAATATTAAACGTTTAGAAAAGTTCGGAGTGATGAAGGTGCTAGATCATATCTCAATCCTGTCTGGTCTGTCGGGTTTCTGCTTATCCTTTTTAAACAATTTTCCTGGAGGGAAGGGAGTGCACCTGGTCCTCTCGCGCATCTGCTTGCTGGGTCGCCGTTTTGAGGTTCGGGCTGTTGACCTTGAGTGCTGGTTGTTGAACTGGTGCTGTAATCCGAAATTGAGGGGCTTTTCCACTGGCTTCAGCAATCTGCACCCTCCCGTGGTCTGTTCCCAACTTCCAAAACTTTGTGTTGCTATTCTGCACAGCATGGAGTGTGTGTGGGTCTGACGGAATGATAAAACCTATGTACTCATCATTGGCACCACTGTTACCACCGCCATCTCTGCCCGTGGGATTCTCAGCAGGTCCCAACAAGGACCCGGTTTTAGAGTTCGATTTGCTGACCTTGGGTACTGGTTGTTGGCAAATAAGTGCTATCACCTGGTCCTTCATCATCATGCCACTGTGATCCGTTGCCTCCGTTTTCGTGGGATACGCCTCCGAGTTCCGAAACATTTTGCTACTCTCCTGCACAGGATGGAATGTGTATGGATCTGATGGAATGATAAAGCCCATATACTCATCATTGACACCGCTGTTGCCGCCTCCATCTCTGCCCATAGGATCCTGAGCAGGTCCCAACGAGGATCCGGTTTTAGAGTTTGAACTATTGACCTTGGGTACTGGTTGTTGGAAAATGGGTGCTATCACTTGGTCCTTCACCGCCATGCCACTGTGATCGGTAACATCGGTTATCGTGTGATCCGCCCCCGAGTTTTGAAGGTTTTTGCTACTCTCTTGCACAGGATAGAATGTGTGTGTATCTGACGGAATGATAAAACCCATATACTCATCATTGGCACCACTGTCGCCGTCGCCATCTCTGCCCATAGGATTCTGAGCAGGTCCCAACAAGGATCCAGTTTTAGAGTTCGAGCTATTGACCCCGGGCGCTGGTTGTTGGCAAATGGGTACTGTAGCTTGGTCCTTTACCGCTATGCCACTGTGACCCGCAGCCTCCGCTTTCGTGTGATCTGCCCCCGAGTTTTGAAACATTCTGTTGCTCTTTTTCACAGAATGAAATGTGTATGGATCTGATGGAATGATAAAACCCATATACTCATCACTGGTGCCACTGCCACTGCTGCCGACTCTGCTTATAGGGCTCTCAGCAGATACACGCGACATGGGACCTGAGGGTGTAGAATTCGAAACCGTGGGATCGAATATCCTGATCCGTGCCGATTCAGAGGCAGCCAATCCTCCCATCATATTTACGCTATCGCACTGACCCCTGAATCTGCGTTCAGCTTTTCCTTCCCCTTCTAAGAAACGCTGGGAGCGATTATGACTGCTAGATAGTAAATGCCTTGGATTGGGAGGGTGTTGGAGATTTGGAGGTAAAGTTTTTTGGTGGGCCTCGAATATTCTTGCTCGGGTATACCTTGGTCCAAAAGGTATTGACTTTGCGTCAGTTGATGGTATTTTCGGCGGTGGAGGGTTGTTGGAGTTTTTGTGGAGAAACCGCTGGCTGTTGAGTTCATTCCACTTCCGGACCCCGGCGTAAGGATCACCTTCGCTAGAAGGGATCCCCACACCGCCTGAGTCATATACCTGGCGTCGATTCCAGGATGCTTTACAATACCCCTCAAACACTGTGGGTTGTGTGTTCTTAGAGCCAGGAAGTGTGCGGCTCCTTTCGCGGTGAGGTAATTTAATCTGTGGAAATTGCTGCTGGTATAAGGGCCTTGTTTGGACCGAAATCTGGAAATCTGCTGAAACTTGGTCAGTGATGATATAAACTATGTTCAAAAGTCCTCATACCATGGGTATTCTGGGAAGGATAGTCTGCCCTTTGTGTATTACATGGAACTGAATTGGGATTCAGAGGATAACTGAGAAAATCTTTTTGAATGAATCCATGACTTTGCCCCTGGTAGCCATCAAAGTTTAGCTGAGGCCTGTTCTCAATGGAATAATTGAACTAAGAAAATATTAATTCATGAGGTTCAGGGCGGGTGGGGGGTTAGAAGTGAGTTACAGGTTGCGCTGAGAATTGACCGCATCCCCCCGGCGATTGATGTTTGTAATTGTCAGACATAGTTTGAATTGCTCTTTAGAAAGTCAGATTTATTTCATCCTTCAATATGATATTTAAGTTTAGGAAAAACTGGATGCCGATATCAAAGCTTTGAGACTTACAATCAAGGTGCAGTATCTATCTATATGAGTTCACCTTTTACTCGTAACTGGCTTGGAAATCAAATTTTTGAACTGAGATACCTGTTCGGAACTTTTAGCAAACAGCCCTGGATGAGTTAAGGGGTAGAACATCACCTACGTTATGGATGGAAATCGGCAGGGACACAGGAGAAGTGCGATGAAGCTTCAAAAATTGAAGAAAAATGTAAAAAGTTGAGAGAGAATGTGGAGTAGAAAAGATTGGAGGGAGGTTGACAAGGGATAGGAGGATAAGCCGACATCACACAGAAGGAAGGGGTAAATGAGGGCTCTTGTTCTGGTCTTGAACTATCGTACTTAGTATGGTATCATACAGCTAAGAAAATGAGTGATGTGAGGGTGAAGGGCTTGGAACACTGCCCTTTCTGTCATATTTAGCCATGAATCCCATGATAGGTGGGATGAGAAAACGATGCCAACTTAAGTAAATGCCCTTACCTGTGGAAAGCGAGGCGAAAACCCTAATAATTATAAGAAAATTTGATGTGAGAGGAGACTCACTTATTCAGACATAGCGTTTTCTTCTAACCTCCCCCACTACCTTCTCTCTTCCCCCCACTATCATACCTCCTTAAACAACCTTCCCCATCCACCACTTCAACTAATTTTGTCCAAATCACAAACTCAAGGTTCGTGAACTACCCAATTGGTCAGTAATGCCCGGATTGGTTAGGCTAAACCTGTCTCTCAG
>NW_003299093.1:121711-134791 GCF_000151645.1 Tuber melanosporum | reverse complement strand
ATCACAAGTCCTTTTTCCCTTGACCATACCATCAAGTTCTACTGGACTGGTCCCAGAGGAAGTCGAGGAATCGCAGGCAAAAATAAACTTACATCCTACTTCCCTCATGCGGGATTATGTCCACCAGAAACTAAGCATCCTACCATCTTTGTTCAAGGATTATGGCCCGGGAGTCCAGCATGTACGCGATCTAATAACTCAAGATTTTGAGCTACAGGAACGCCCAACTGTTATGAGAGCCTTTTGGGATGCGTTTCATGGCCTAGATAGTGAAGAGAAAACCTCGGTTTCTGACGTCTGGGCGGACTGGAGAGAACAACGACAGGAAGCACTATTGAGAAAAATGGCCAGTCAAAATTTCAATGTATCAGAAGTGGAACCCCTTGCGGATCATGATCTCCTAACAACGGAATATGGTCGGAAGCCCACCTTTAATCTACCTCCCTCTAGCTCTACTACGGATAGGGGGGGTCAGGGGTGTACTGAAGAGACCACAGGAATTCGAGCGAGTAGTTCAAGACAGAATATGCGAGCAAAGCTTGTCGACATTCACCCAAAAAGTTCTAAGGGTCATCTAAATCTTGTCGCAACTACCTTGGAGACTGTGGGCGCAACTTGTATTACAGCCCCGCCACTAGGCGGGAGCCGTCATCGACCTGTATTCAAGCGAAACAGTATCTCAGGCGAATTTCCAGAAAAGTCAATTTGCTCGACACCCTATCTGCCCTCCTCAGAGCCTCTTTCTGGGACTGCGGGCGGAAGAGCTACGGACTCAGAAGAACCTGAGACGCCGGAGACGTACCCAAGTTCGGGATTTTCTCACACCCGGAGGAAGTCGTTTGACTGGTTTAAAATGAGTGACGAATCCATGAAGAGTTACAACTCGGCAGAGGCTTCTGTGTGTCCGAATCTAGCGCCGAACTCAGATTTCGAAGACGAGATTACCAAAACTCAATCGTATCAATCAAATGTTTCTAGCGTCGCCAGCGACTCCGGAGGCGGTGCTATGAGAGATTGTGAACTTCGTGTCCCAAATTTCAAGGAATCCAATTCCCGCCTCGAGCCACCTTCTAGCCATTTTGGGGATTTATTATTGCCGATTAAAACGACCAGCAAAGGTCAAGGCGAGGCAACATTTGGCAGACCTGTGCAAAGCTTTGTGGCCTCTCCGGCTACTAACTCCTTAATGAGCGTTTTGGAGCGATTGGAACGGCAAGATATTCAACCCACGGGGAAACAAGTGCCAGCGTCTGGTACGGGGGTTCTTCCACCAAACTCTTGCCCCGTGAAGCGGAACATACTTCAAGAGCTCTCAAGAAAATCAGATGGTACCATCAGCTTGGACAATTGTGATGGTGGACACTTTGTAGGGATGGGTGACGAACTGCCGGCAGGGTCTAAGCGTACACAAAATATGGAGGGTGCGTTCCATAGTGGATTCAACGAAGGTAGAGTTACGGAGAGCTCGGAATCTCCAGCCCAAGATCATCCAACAAAGACCAAAAAGAGAAGCAAGTTTATTCCCGGCCAAAATATAAAGACATCGACCAAGATGTGAGTACAAAATAGATTCCTGTTATAGCTTAGCCCCAGAAACTGATGGTAGTGAATATAGTCGCTCCAGATTTTCTTTAACAAGTCTACCCCGTTCACTCCCCGTTGTAGACAAGTTCTTGCCATCTGAAAGTTCTGTCAAGGTGTCTCACCTTGGCGCCACTCCTGAAGAGAATGAGGGTGAAAACATCAGTAGCACTTCTGCAGCAAAGCCAGCGATGGGGCCAGGTGTCCAGACAAACAAAACTCCAGCGCGATGGGTGAAAACTGGTTTTACCAGGGCAATTGGGGGAATGATTCAGGAAGGGGTTGAGCGTACTATGCCCCACCTTGGTAGGAAGGTTAGCAGTATTCTCTAATTTACTTTGCTGATTGATTCACCGATTACTAATAAATGCCATAGCCGGTACTAAAGGAGATTCCTAAAACTCTGCCTCAATTGATGACCCCACCTTTGAAGGTTAATAAACGCGAAATATCATCGCCATTCCCTACAGAGAATCCCTTGCAGGTTTCAAGCAGTTCATCCACTCCAAATATTATTCAATTTGCAATTCCCATCAACCATATTCCTCGCAGTAACTCTACCCCGCTCAAAAAGTTACTAGACTCTGAAAAACATGAGAACAGAGGCAAACAGACCGAACTGCTACCGTGGGATTTTCAAAACTCAGACAATTCAGATAATGGCTCATTGTCCGACGAGGCCCCCAGGCCGGGCAGGGGAAATTTAACCCAAAAACCCCCCACGGCAAAAGAGAAGAACCTCCCAGCTGTTACAATTACCCCAATGGACCAAGCATCACTCTATGCATGGGTGGAATGCACCGTGGTTAAGGCATGCAGTGACTTCTTGAGAGCTCAGCTATGGAATCTCGATGTATCATTTCTCGGAAAAGAGGTCAAAAAATGGGAGGATGAAAAGATAAGACTTTCTACTGGAGAAACAAAGCACCGCGACAGAGTCATCGAATTTATGTTTGGTATGGAGGTTCAGTGCAGGCTTGTCGAAAGGAACATGAAGTATGCCCCAGCTTTGTATCTCAATAGCCCATGTCATGCTAACCTCTAGGATAGAGTCCTTTACTTTTCTGGCCCAGCAGCATTGAACCCCGCAAAAATCATTTCATCCTGGAAAGCCATAATCTCAAGCTTCTCTCCGAGGACTTTCTGTGTCCCTGACTACTTGATTCTCGAACATTTTCGCGTGCTTGAAAAAGTGTTGGGGCTTTTCGGACCTGTCTATTACGATGCGGAAAAATTTGAGAGTAAACGGCTAGAGATCGTTAGGCGTATTATGAGATCAGGAGATGATGAGAGGCAACTCTTATCTGTGAAAAGGCTGGCCACTTTACGAGAAGAGCGTGAGAAAGCCGAGGAGGAGCTTCTGAAGGAAGTTGGTCTTCTTACTATCAAAGAAGAGGAGTGACTGAACAGATGTTTAATTAAATAGCTCTAGTGTTTATCTCATGTACTATTCAGCTGCGTATGTCTTAGTAAGTTGGGGAAAGTGTATTTCTCAGGTTAAAGTACAAATCCGAGTTAAAACTAGGTCTCTAGATAGATAATCATCAGCACTCTGTATAAAACAAAACAAAAATCATGATAAAGGTAACGGCTAGATGGCATCCTATTCTATTTATTTTGGCCCTTTTGAACACCCATAAGTGAGTCACCGGGTACTTGAAAAGGTCAACATCTAAGGAAATTTCCGGTGAATGGTCGATTGAGGACAAATTCACAGCCGTTTCCGTGAATCCTCAAGCCGTGCTAGACGACGAGCTTATACGCACGATTGATTGTCACATGCACCTTATAGTCCGGGATGAGTTCTAGGCATAATAAACATTGCAGCAGTATCTGTAACTCCGAGAGTGAGATAAAGTCCCCTAATTATTGTAGAAGGGCTTGAAGGAAAAGAAATCACACCCCAGCATACAATCATCATGGATTGTTTCAACATTAAAAACCAACGTCAATGATCCTTTTAACAGTTCTTGCTCAGGGCCTGCATAAAAAGTTGCTAACTGGCTTGGAAAATGCACCCCCTCCCCCATGTCTTCTAGCTCAACCATGTCACAGTGCGCCGCGTGATGTGAAATCGGCTATCATAATAACACTCTTTCTTAATAATTCTAGAACAATTCAACCACCCTCAACAGACTAGGTATGATACTTAAACCTCGCTCGCCAACAGAAACTTACCAAAGAACGAAAGGATAAGGAGTTCAAATACCTCCCCCATCTCCTCGGCAGTGATTCAAGCATTTGTCCGATCGGGTTTCCTCAAGCTCCAGCTTCGGCTCTATAGTATAGTACAAACATTCGGGAGAAGTCGCGTTGGTGGTAGAAGATGAAAGTGGAGCATGTCCACGCCCATTGGACTAAAGAATTTGGAGGGCAAGATGCCGATGAGTATTTTGTCGAGTTCTTCTTCAAAGAGTTGGATAGATACCGTGGGAGTGAACGGGGGGTTATCGATATCGATGGGGCTGTGGGGATCGAAATAAGCCTGTGTCAGAGAGCTTGAAGGGGTGTTATCTAGGAAATTTCTTCCAGAAGCATTAACTTACATGCCTCTACGTATAACAAAAAAAAAAAAATTGTCGTCCGGTAGTATCGTAGAGACAATACCAATCTTTCTACTCGAGTATCCCTTCGAATAATTGAAGATGTTCCAGAAGATAGAAAAGATTGGCGTCCCCGGTCCATCCCTCGCTCCACACACTTGTCTATAATAACGCAAATCTAGACGTTCCACAAACCCGGGCTGAAGCGGATGAAGACAAAGTGGGTCGACCTCTACCGTGAAACATCAAACATCTGGTCCATCAACCTCAGTGGCTTCCATCAGACTTTCATGTCTCCGACGGCGGAAAGATAGAGATCAAAAGTTACATAAAAAAATATTCACCCCCCGTCGCTCACAGGATCTTATACTCCACAGCATGGAAGATAATGTTCTCTCAATTTATCCCAATGTTCAATCTTATCCTCGATGATCTTGGAAGGAAGAAAGACACACGAAATGATGCGAGTGAGAGAAAATAAATAAATTTAGACTCACTCCAATGGCCAAAGGAGCATATCGATCGCTGGTCTACAAGTTGAGAGAGGAGCTCGTGTGCGTATTGGGATTTTGGTCGGGATATGCTCAAAGAAACTGGGAAAACACCTCTCACCCCCACAAGTATCATAGTTTTCAACAAATATAAAACAGAAAAGGACTGTGAAAGCGGTGACCGAGTTAGCCCAATATCCACCTTGCGCCCAGAGGCCCAGAGTATCCCGGAGGCAGATCGCACGTCGAAGGAATGAATGTTTATTCCCCAGATATTTCCTCATTGAGCAGTGTATACATTAGAGATCTTTCTACCAACGAAGGTACAGAATGAAAGTAATATAGTGAAATGTAGTCTGGCAATAGGGGTACATCACTACTACCTCAAAAATATCACCAACTCAATCCTTAGTTTACGAACCCTTTCGGCATAGTATCATAAGCCGTTACACTCACGAGCATAGAAAAATATTTTTTCTTCTTCCGTTGTGAGCAAAATGATTACAATATTGTGTCTGCTCGAGTACACCAAGCGTACCACCGGCAAGAACATTGGCCATCAGAACGTTCCCCGGATCAATTGAGGGGAACCAAGGTATTTGGAGATATTTGGAGAGCTTTCGGAGAAGCTTCGGAGAGTTACACAGCCAGGAATACCATTTATTTCTATTTTCCAGGTTCCGGTTCTGCGGTTTCTTTCACAAGGTCAAGTGGTTTGTTTTTTTGGACTAGTTAAATTTATACCAATTTCAATATATCTCTTCTACCAGAAGCCCCAGTGAGACTCGTGTATCAGTTCATGGACCCAGGCCATATCACAGTAAATTCGATTAATGAAGTTCCAATCGCTTGCGGCCTCTGCCCTCCCTTCTGTTATCAATATACCTTACTATACTTCTCCCTCTCACCTCCCAAACAATCTCTAACACCGCCCCCGTCTCTCAATCCTTGGCAAGGTCCTGTTGGAGATTCGCCATTCTCAGCTGCTCACCACATACATATTTTCCCAGTCGCGGAGTCACATGAAACGGAACCACTACGATCCGCTACACATCCTTCCTCACCAGCGGTTTCACTATAGTTAGCTTCATACATGGCCAAACCTCCACCCTGCATACATAGTGCGACTACCACAAACACCAGATCACCTACTATGAAACGCAAGCAGTGCTGATGCCGAACAACAACCATATCCTCAGTCACCTCGGAAAGAATTCGGCACTGCAGGATGAAAGGAAGTAGAGCTGAACAATCTCATGTG
This sequence comes from Tuber melanosporum, assembly GCF_000151645.1. NCBI lineage: Eukaryota > Fungi > Ascomycota > Pezizomycetes > Pezizales > Tuberaceae > Tuber > Tuber melanosporum. Next base: position 128,915 of record NW_003299093.1, on the reverse strand, counting down.
AGATTAGGCATGCGCAGGAAGCATGCAAGGACAGGAGGGTTTCTCTGGAGGAGGATATAAGGCTGTCTTGTTTTCCGCTTGTTCACTTGTTTTCATATCAGTTAATCATCACATTCACTCGTTATTTAGTTGGACGATTTCCTATTACTTTGTTACACTTCTGTTCTTTACTCCTCTATTCCCTTATTACAACATCTCTACTCGTACCAATAAAGCTTTCATGTCCTTCGGTCCACAAGGATTAGATCCGCTGTGCCCCACCACAAATTAGTTGTTTAAAAGGTCCCACCCAGCTCGTACCCCGTCTACTCCAGGAGAGAAAGAGCTCTAATTAGTCTAAGGACTGCCGCGAAGCACATACCAAGACCAATTCCACCTAGCCACGCTCCCGCCCTGACGTCGTAACCCAGTCGTCTGTGGCCGCCGCGGTGCGCACATGCGGAATAACGACCTCGGATCCGGCTTCCGCGGAGTGCCTAGAGGGGACCAAGGTTATTTCGGCGGCGCGGGAGACTACCGGTATGTCGGTTCGCAGGAAGGACCGTGCTATGGTTGCTGGAAAGTGCTCTTTCCCAAGAACTAATGATGAGATGGGGCTTCAGATTTTTTAGGTCCCGCACACCGCGTCATAGATGGGGAATTTTTCGTTTGGAATTGCGCGGGAGGGTGTGGTGGGGGCTTTTGGAGGTCTTTTTTGACCAAAGTAGGATTTGGGCGCTGTAGTGAAATCTACTCATGAACCATCTACTTTGCTCTCAAATTTCGCTCACGCTTTAGAGCGATGGGTGATGCCAGCGGTGATCCAGCAGACCCAAAAAGAGAATTGAGGAGTATTATACATACCATTCTCTCCCTCTCTACAACTTCACTTTAAAAAGCCCATACCCAGCGCAAGTCCGCATTCACAATCACTAGACAAAAATCCTTGGCGAAACTAGATTTCCCTTTCCCACAGATCACATCGCCAGACTATTGGGGGGCGTATCGCGCGATTGCCGGTCTGGAGAGAGCCTGTTCAAGAGCCAAAAAGGATCCCAACTCCACCAAGACTCCTGTCCGTGACAGCATCATCGCCGATGCACCCAGAGAAACGGAAAATTGGTCCAGCACTAGCTCAGTCACCTTCCGCCAGAAGCCAGGGTTCTCAGACAACTCGTATTCAAAAGAGCAATAAACACACCCAACCCCCAATTAGGGAGGGTCTGCTGTTGCCCATGAACCCGAACTTGAACATTGCCCCGCGTTATAAATGAACTTAGCCCGTGCAAAGCGAAGAAGAAAGGGTTCCGAGGGCGAGGAGAAATGCTCCAGCACCCAAACTTCAGCACACGTGATAAATTTGTATTGCCATCTAGATCACCGGCAGTCACCTTCCGGTAGCGTATACGAGATCGCCCTTAGCAAATCAGCCGCACTGTTCACACTGTCCACATTCTCGGGTTCACACTGATTCGTAGTTCTGAGTCCGGGGTGGAAGACTATTGCTGCAGTGGCTCCAAGTTCAGGTTCCGGCCCCCACGGAACATCCTGCTGGCAAGGAGCAAGATGCATACTCGTAGCTAGCAATGCTAGCCAAAACATTGACGAACTCTGCCGAGGAATCCACTGCTCGAGCACGGTACTGGAGAAACTGGAACAATTGGGCCTCATACTGGGACGTTGGAGTTGCCTTTCCAGGTAAGGTCGGTCGTATTTTCCCCGTTTTTACCCCGTCCCAGCGGGGCTGAAAACCGGCTTTCTCGCTGTGTTTTTCCTCTCCCCTTAACCGCATCATAAGAACTCTTGAAATCAACTACCGTGAATTCCGGAAAAACCCGACCGCCGCTATACTTTCTGGGTAGGCTAATCCTCCGGCGAATGCGTTTTTCCGGGGATGATGCTCGAGTAACCGCTATAACCTAGATGATAAGTTACCCGCCAACCCTAAAATCCCCGGATTTAGAGACAAAGGCTCTTGGGGAGGACTAAGTTAATGTTTTCCTGGCACGGTAAGGTAATATCATCCCACCAGAAGTCTCGGATCTCATTAACCTATTTTTGGGCTTCTGCCAACTTGTCGAGTTGAACCTGCCATGGGCTCACACTGATCTCGATAGAGTGGTGATGGATTTCAAGAGTTTTCACATAAATTATCCCCTGGGTGGTCTGAGACAGCTTCTAGAAGGCCCCTAGACCCAACCAAAGTGTGATAGTCTATCACGTTGGGAATGGAAATTACCCACAACGCGAGTACTCGTGGGAGAAGTCCAACCAAGATATACCCGTGACGGCATGCTGACAATCTGTTGAGCGATATATTGTGGCCACTGGCATCACATTAGCTCCTTTGAGAGAGGTTGAGTGTATGGGTTGAGCCTTTTAGGGTAGTGAAAGTTCCTCTTTTCCAGAAAGGACCGGAATTCTCCACGTTGGGCCGACAAGGCGACCTCCACGAGTACTCGTATGGTACCAACAGACCTACTCCCCAACAAAATACCGGCATCACGCCCCTGCTACTCTAGATGCTAATATGAATTCCAACGAATGTTGCGAATCCGCGAGAAAGTTAAGCTACCGCAGCTCGAAGGACCAAATTTGATGGTATGATAGCCGTCCGTGACCATCTACCGGGGGTCAGATATCACGGATCAAGCCGCCAATATCGCACCACGACCAACGCGAATCCCTAGGTTGTCTCTCACACGACCAAAATTCCGAGACCAAAAGCTTGGGTCCCCCCGAATCGCCGAAATTTAGCCTTCCTCAGATCCTTCCCAATCAGAGCTCTCAGTGTTTAGGGCTTTGCAGCCTTGCACCCAGAACCAAATCCCAGCAACCTGGTCAGTCCAGGACCGCATTCGCCTCACACAGACATTCCGCAAAGTTCTCCATCACATCGACAAAACCCCTGCAATAAGTTACCCTAGCAACTCTCCCCACTGCTGGTCACTCACGATACCACCGGTCGAAGTTCAAATCAAGCCAACACTCCTCGTACGATTAACCTTTTAAGCCGCACAGAGCCTCAAAATCCATGCGTGCGGGGGAATCTCCCCTCACCCCGATTTCACAACACAGTTCTCGATCATTGTACGAGTACTCAACAACTCCGGCATCCCCAGCCTTTTTCCCCCTTTCCCGTACCCCCACGGGAACGAAGCCAAAGAAGAGAAAATAAAAAGCAAAAAAATAAAGAAAGATACTCCCGACGTGTTTATATATTAAGCGCCCCGCCCCACTCCCTCCCTTCCCTCCCTCCATACATATCGGTACACGCATCCGCACTGCAGAAGTGGGACCATCACATATGATGGGTGCCGCACAGCGCCGTACAGCACATACCCGACCCGAAGTCCGTATCTTCACTTTTTCCCCTCTGAGTCCTTTGTATTAAAAGAAAGAAAAGAAGAAAAAAATGGAGGTTTTGGATGAGATGGGATGAACACGGTAATGCGGGATATGCGGGCCGTCATACCGGAAAGTTAGCGGACTCAACTTTGCAGTGGTGAGAGGTGAAGAAGAGCACTCACATGCTAAAGCTCGTTTCGGAAGAATGGTTTCTGTACAGTACCACAAAGCCGGTTTGCATCAATTCCTTTAACATTTGCTTCCCTATCAGTTACTTTCCTAAAATCCCTACATTTCCCTAGAGCTGCACTCGTGCTGCTGGTATGGTACGAGTACTCGAGTAGAGCGCTGCGCCGTAAGCCTCTTGCACCAGGATTTTTCCAACTCCTCTCGTTAATAAAGGTTAAAGGATCCCCCCCCATCTTGGGTGCTGTCTCCCGATTCTGTCTCATCGTGTTTGGTGCTTGTGGCATTTTTTGCCGATGATATTTGCTTATTCGGCGCTCCACTTTACGGGTTATCCGGTTACAGTACTAGTATATACTAATATATGATTAGTATCGTACCCGGTTCGAAGAGCCCGGTCCCTCCGTCGAAGGAGAGGCGGATTGGCACTGCGCAAATACCGGCGCAGTACCGTACATGTCTCAGAGAGGGGGATTGGTGACAATACCGGTGCAGTACTGTACGAGTACAGTACACCAAGAGGAATATTGTATAATCTATACTATACTCGAGTACAATCTATACACCATATAATCTATTTACTATATATAACCTATTCATTTCTCTCAAGCAAAGGATAAGGTCTCGCTCTAATGCTTGCTTGGGTGTAACACTTGTAGCATAGTAGAAGCGAAATCGATCGTAGGATAAGCATTTACTGAGACATTAATCCGATCATCTCTTCCGACCTCCCCCACATCCCCTCCCTCCCCTCTCGGCCGGCCATACTCGAACAGCGTGTTGTGCACGCACCTGCGACTCACTCAAATGCCCGGATTGCAGGGATCCACCGATTCACACCATGTCACTCGTGGGCTTGAACCACTTTCCTATCTTATTTTACTTCCCCCAGACCTCCATGTCTCCCCCATCCGTGGTGCAGCCACAACAGTCAAGCTACCCACTTACTCAGAGAAGTTGCAATCCACAGGCCATGAATGGCTCAACAGTTACTCGTACAGCACATACATGCCACACCGTTTCACGAAAAAAAAGAAAAAAAGTCGGCGTTGCAGAAAAGGATCCAATCCAAACACAATATTATCAGGAAAAGCCAAGAAAAGCCCACCCCCCCCCCGCTCCCCCTCCCACTGTCTCCTTCCGACGCCATCAACCCCATACCGGTATTCCCATCGCAACCCTCAAGGAAAAGGAAAAATGTGATGAATGGAGAACTTCAAATTTACGGTACGTACCGCTTTTTTTTAAAAAAGGGAAAAAAGAAAAGAAACGCACTGTCGCAACGGTAGCGTACTCGGAGACAAAACATTGGATGAAAAAAAAATAAAAAACTCAAGCACTTTTGTCCACTTTTCTCAATCGCGGAGTTGGTCCGTGGGAGCTATCGGACCAGATAGCTATTGCGGCTATGATAATTTAGTTATCATCCGAATAGCTATTATAGCTAGCTGGACGCGCGCCATCGCCATCGCCCGCAAACCCCACAATTCTTAACCAAGAGATAATAAATTAAGTACCGTAGATGAAGTGGGATTTTCCCCATCCGTCCATCCATCCGTCCATCCATCTTTTTCCCTCGCTTTTGATATATCACAGGACTATTTATCCCATGTGATTGTATCTATCTATCTATCTATCTATTTATTTATTGCTCCAGATGTTGCCGTCATGTCACCAGGACCAAGAGAAAGGGAGAGGGAGAAGGGCCAAGTGATGTTCCAGAAAGGAGATGTGATACCAGTTACGCAAGCTTTTGTAAGAAAAAACAATGTAGCTGAGTCTAGATGTTTTTTTTGATTTTTTTGAACGGGGGAGGGAAGGAGAGAAGAAGATGGAAAAAAAGACTCATCCAGATGCACTTCTTCCCCAATACCGGTGGAGTACGGTGAGTGTAACGGTACACCGCCAGAGCAAAACGAATTCGGTCGGCTCACTCCGAGAGAGAGAATCGCGTAGGCGAGTGATAGAAGTGATACTTGTATACTCGTGTAAGCTCACGAGTTGATGTCTGATATGAAGGGGGTTAGTTATTACTGTGCCGGGATTTTTTTTGTCTCTCGTGATGTTGCTGAGAGAGAACTGTACGATTGAATGCCAATGTTCAAAGGTGAAAACAAAATTCCATACCGGTGCAATACTCGTATCCACACTTTCAGCACCACAATAAGTTACGGCCTAGTCTACCATGTCACACAGCCCAGCGCGAATGGATGGATGAATGTGTGGAGATGTATACGGGTACTGTACTGTACTGTACATGTTGACACGTCGGTACTATAGACGAAGTGAAAGAAACCCTTCCTATTTGGGTATGATACCTTATACAATAATACTGTATATATATATAAACAATGATGTATGTATGTACAGTACTTGTAAACGGGGAAAAAGCCAGATCGATCAAACCCTGTTCAAACCGTGAAACTGTTTCACACAACATTGAAGCCACTTCACGTTACCGTCCGTAGAGTATCGTAGTTTCTACGATACCCCCGGGTGCGATAAGAGTATCATAAGTTGGATAAAAACAAAACTCGACTTGGCACAAAATCTTCCCACCTCCCCCCCCCCCCAATACTGTACTGTACTTGTACTGTACTGTGCAGCAACGGCTCACAGCGAAAGCAATAAAATCCAATCAACGGATTTTTCTTTCTTTCACGGGCCGTTTGTACTCGTATCATATGTAATCATGATAATGCGGGGCAAGTTCCAGCCTTGATTGGTCTGGTTACATATATAACATATAATACATATCGTACATACATCCGCCCACCCGGTATCTATCTATATCTATCTATCTATCTTATCGATCAAGAACGATTAACTCTCCTGATCAAACCCCATGACGGTTACCCAGCGTCATCCTGCCCGTCGATCAACAGGCAAAGTATATCATGCTCGAGTATGATAGGCTGGCAGTTACTGGTCAGTATAGTACTGTACAGTGCCACCATAAGCAATCAAGCACCCCAGTCTCTCTCTCTCTCTCTCTCTCTCTCTTAGGCTATGGCTACTCGAGTAAATCCTTGTACGATAGGATTAAACCAACGGTAATAGGGCTATGTGAAGGAAGGAAGGGAGGAAGGAAGGGGGTGATGAATCCATCGGAAAAGACAAGACTATTGTACTCGACTCTGGATAGACCCGCCTTCCTGGAACCTGCCAGAGGCCATCCCGGGTATCATATCTCACATATCAGATCTGCTCCGATCCCTTTTTGCGATGACATGCCCTGGCCAGTTATTCCACCTGTTACCGGCTCTATGTTACCGGCTCTGCCGTAGCAACATACGCACATACAAGTATGATATTATGATAACCGGTAGACTATGTGGGGTGCATGTACTGTACTGTACAGTACGGGACGGGGCATGAGTACCTACCACCATCGTGATTAAAAATTGAAGAAAGGGGCAGCTATGATTCTTCCCCCGGGAATTTAGCTGCTTTGGTGAGAGCCTCCAGCTTGGTTCATGAGCTGTATGATGGTCTATAGGCATGACGGTGAATACCTACCTACCCACCTACCTACCTGGCGAGTTGTTCACTCTGCAGGGGGGAGGGCGGGGGCGGTGTATTTTTTTCTTTTTTTTTTCTCTCTTTTACTTGACGATACTGTGGATTACTGTACAGTTCTCACAGAACTGTCAATGGGGCACTAAACTAGATTTGGACCGGTCCCCAACAG
>NW_003299093.1:93882-121579 GCF_000151645.1 Tuber melanosporum | reverse complement strand
TACCAGACTGGATCAAAGATATCGCCACAGTAGACTGCAGAGGTTGACTGTATTCAGTCTTTCTACGCTCCAGCAACGCATGGACAGAATGCACGTATTCTCCGAACACTGGGAATGCCAATGTTTGTTGATAGTACTACGCGGGTTTGTTGCACTCAACATGAGTATCATGCTACCCCGGCCCTGTCCAAGAACGGAGCAATCTACGCATGGCTGCCCCTACGGTATCGCAGCAACGCAGAGCCGAGTTGAACTATGATTAAAATATACGTAGGTACGAAGGCTCATTGTAGTGGGGTCCCTTGTAAAAAAAATAATCGGTGCAAGGTAAAGACGCACAGAAGGAAAATAAAAACAAGCGCAGAATGGATCTGACGCGGATAATGGATAAAATTGCCGACCTCCTATCTTACCCTACAGAAAATAGAATAGAGCAGACAATTCCGAACCATGGCCAATTTCGAAAACCCGTACGAGCCAGCGGAGAAAGAAAGAATAGACAGAACACCCAGACCAAGCAGAAACAGTGTATAGATATGAGAAGGGGAGTGGATAGAGAACACGAAAAGGTGCTTGGGAAATGTAGAGAATTGACATGGTTGAAGGGCAAGTGAAAGTGGAAGAAAAAAATTATACAACAAAAACTAACAAAGAAACAAAACCACTAACTTTTTGTATAAGAAGAAAACCCATTTGTCGTGATCTCCTCAGTACTTTGCTGTTTTCCGCATTTGTCGTTAGAAACCGAACCCCATTTAATAAGCTAACGAGTAAGGCGCCCAGAAACGATGACCCATAGAAACAGAACACCAAGCAAAGCAAACAGGGAAAAGATCTGGTGGTGGTGGTGGTGGAGGCACTTGATACGGTTCCACCCTCCTCTTGAAAACCCCCTCCGTCAAGACGTTTTTGTCCTGGAGCCGCGAGCTACGAGGAATCGCCACCGGGAATCCCACCCAGAAAGAAAAGGAGAAACAGGATCGAAGAAAGGAAACGCTACCACCCATACAAGGAAATTGATACAGAATTAAGGGAGGTGAACCCCCCCAAAAAACAAATGAGCCGCGAATATCACGGGCAAAGTGAAAAAGATGAAGGGATGACAGACGCCGAATGTTGAGAACCAACAAATAGTGCTCATACTAAGCCAATCCCACTTTCGCCAGAACCAGCAACAGCTATGACACCCCCTGGTGGTGGAGCTGTTGCGGGATGGATAGAATGTGCTCGATGATACTTGAGGCCGTTGAGATTCTTGTATCGTTTGCCGCAAAGTTCGCACTGATAAGGCTTCTCTTTCTCCATGCCTAATGTACCGGGGTACGGCGCCGACGTCTCGGGATTGACGATAGAGTATGTTCCATCTGAATTGGCAAAAAGTTGTTGGTTGGTGTGTCCATGCTGGCAAAACTGTTATTATTATTCCGCATTTGTTAACTCTAGGAGGTGATATACATACAGATTTATGGTATTTGAGGCCATTCTGGTTTTTGTATGCCTTCTCACAACCGATAACGGGACACTTAAAGGGCTTGTCCTCTTGCTGAGGGCCTTGGGAGCCTTGGGAGCCTTGGGAACCTTGAGCACCAGGATGAACACCTTGAGCTGTCCAAACATTAGTCACGGAGTATGCAGAATATTCCAAATTCACTACTTACCGCCACCAGAAATTAACATATGCAACTGCTGTTGTGTGTACCCCCCACTCATCGCTTGTCCCCCAGGGCTGAAGAGACGTTTGGCGGGTTCGTCGATGCACAAATCAAGTGACATGTCAGCCCTATTCTCGAATGAGGTGTTGTTATTGTTGAAACCATTATTTTGAACGCCCACGACGCCTTGCATGTTGCTCATGTTAGAAGGGAATGAGTATTCTAACTGGTCCATAGCAAGTGGAGTACCCGGGCCAGAAGACTCGGGCGAGAAATGAGAAGGCTGCTGGTTAATGTTAAGATTAGAGAGTTGAGCATGTGGCAGATTCGGAGTGTTCTGATATGAGGGATGGCTATGCGTAGAGGGTGTGGGTGGATGCGAGGGGTATTGATTATGGCTCTGCGGGGTAAGTGGGCCCGCGTTAGGCGGGGGGGTCATTTCCTCGTCGTCCATTTCCATGTCACCGGCAATCTCTCCGTCCTGTTCCTCCTCCTCCCTCATATCTTGACTGCTCGCTTCTGCTGACTGTTGCTGTTGTTGCTTCAGTCGCTGAAGTTGCTGTTGTTGCATCATACCCAGCTGTATACCACCCATTCCACTAATAGGACTTGTCATACCACTGGCGTCTCGCCTCTGGGGGCGGTGGATCTGCCCGTGTTGCCGCTCAAGCTCATGACCGGAGACACCGCTCTCATCCCGACGTACAGGTCCGGTTTGTTGTGCGTGAAACTCCTCATAATGCCTTAGGAGATCATGTAAAGAGGGAAGTGGCAAACCACAGCAAGAAAAATCTCGGCAAAACTCGGCTTCGAGCTTCGGAAGATATGACGAAGAGTGGAAAGAAGGAGAATTGAATGTGAATGGTGAGGTGCCCGCCATGATGATGCTACAGAAAGGTGTTAAAAATTGTTATGGTGGTTTAGAACGGGTAAAGAAGTGTTGAGGGACAGAGGGGAGAATAAGGGTTTATAAGCATAGCTAGGAAGCAATGAGATGGCAAGAGTGATAAACCCATAATGCTTAGGAAGCATAGATAAATCGCCAAGTATCATACAGGTGTTCACATCAAACTTTATTTCGGGGAAATAACTTACTCGTCTCTTATCCAACTTCCAACACTTACAGCGCCCCAGCTCATGGCACCAGCGCCCATCAAGCTTCTAGCCATATCACTATTCACCATACTCTCTCGCCTCAATCTATTTGACACCGGGATACCATTACTATGTGATACGCTGCCAGCTCGGGCCTCTGGAGCGGCATAACCTGTGCCTTCGGCCGCTCGTAGCTGACTAGTAAGATTCGATTTGGGTTGATGGGGTTGTGGCCGAGAAGTGATATCGATTGGAGCGGGCATCCTGTTGAATGCAGGCTCTGGCGTGGATCTGTGGGTTGGTGGTGGTGTTAGATTCTCGTTGCGAGACACAAGGTCGCCGAAGGGAGCGGTGGAATGGGAGCTCTCGCTCGAGCAGGTAGGACTCAAAGGTGTTCCGAGGAAATCCGTGGTGGGCGGCGGAAGGAAAATGACTGCTCTAAAGCTGTAAAGCTTTTGTTTGTTCGGGGGAAGTGGGTTGTGAGTCTACAGGAAGCGCGATGGAGACCAGAGTGTGCTGGTCGTATGATAATTGCGAGCCGAGGAGTTGGGGAAATGTGTTTGTGTTGCAACCGGTGGAACGCTTAAGAAGAGATGTTTGGGGGGGGTGGGGAGGGGAGGTCCTTTTGGGGAAGAGTGGCGGGTTCGGGTTACTAAGACAGCAGTGGAAGCCTGGTTGGCGTCAAGTACCAGCGGAGCGGTCAAGGGTGAAGGGTCGGGGATTGCCAGGACTAAATAAGTGGTGCTGGTGGGATGGAGGCTTTCGGTGGAAGAGTAGCCGGAACCGATGTCGAGCGGCGAGCTGAAAGGCTAGTGGGGCGGGCAGCTCGTTGCAGTCGCCCGCTCAGCAGTAAGTTAGAGAGTCGAGTATCGTCGCACAGACGTGCGTGTCTTATAGAAGCGACAAATGTGGCCGTAGCAGATGATGCTGTGATGGTGTAGGTGGTGGTGATGATGATGATGATGGGCAAGCGAGGTGGAGGCAGAAGAAATATGAAGTACTAGGAGAGTAACCGGCAGCACGTATCATACCAACACCCGCGACAACCAGAAAGGAGGAATATGGGGAGCAGACTAGGTGGGGTTACGAAGGGGTCCGTCCCTTCTCGCGAGCAGATGAATTACACCAGTGTTCGAGAAAGCATCTATAACTAGTATCATAGTTGACTGGGTGACAAAATAAAAGTGTGAATTACCCCGAGGGGGGGGAATACATGACCATCGTGGATATGGAACTCTGGAGGCAAGATGTGGGTAAGCGCGGTTTGCTAGTCGGCAGGGATATTTGGTGGGAGAACAGGAGTTGGGAATCTTTTTGTGATAAGTTGCCTCTACGATCCCATGTATGAGCACACCTTGGATCAGCATACATATGGGCTAACCCTTCCGTCCAAGTGTTATCTATCCAAAGGGTCTCAAAGTGTGAGGCTAGAAACCAGAGCCTTGTGCTCGTTAAACAATGAAGTGTCGTGATCCTGCTGTAAGGCACCGCACGGTACGAGTACTCTTCCCCTCGCGAGATTGCGATGAGAGCTCAAACTTGGCCGGAAAGCTTCTAACTGCTGTTGCTAGTCTCAACATTCAGGATTTCCAGGTGACCCACAACTTCTACTACCGGTACTTGACAAACACCAAGCAGATAACACTATTCTGAGAGGGTAAGCAATAACCTCTCTGTCTAAATGGGTCAAGCCCCTTCCTAATAGCCCTGCTTCTGCGACAGCTCTTTTTAACAGTAACGACGGAGGATAACTATTTCGATCCAAATCTCGTTCAGAGTTCATTTCTCTCTTGCCAAGCCAGCATGCTTCGCAATAGTACTCATACCGGTACGGTACTTCTCAACACAAATCTTCCACACGCAGCCTAAGGGAAGAGCGAGAAAGAAAAGGAGAGAAAGAAACCGCCCCAACCTATTGTTAGGAGGATGCCAAATAGAGAGAGCACAGAATCCGATTCCCCTACTTGTCTTCTATCCTCCCAACACCCCCTCCTCTTCTCTTTCATGGATTCTGGGAAACCGATCCCAACATATCGGCATATCACACTGGTATTTATGGCCAAAATAGTTGACCACACTCACGGAATTCCTCCATACCACTTGTACAAATTTAGTTCTGACCAACGCTCCATCTCTACTAGCGCGGCCGAGTTGAAGTTGGGCACTTTACATAAGAGTAGTCATCTTAGGTGTCCAACTTCAACTCGGCCGCAAGAGTAAAGACCGCGGGGCGACAAAGTTACATACCGTATCCCCGCCCGTGCTAGGGCCCCACAGCACCATTCCTGAACCAGCTACTTACATTCACAAAACCTGAGGTTGACTGGCTTCTAGCGACGACAAGCTGCAGCCATCAATTTTGGTGTCATAGAGCGGTGCATGGTTGGATGGCGGTTGTGGAAGCTGCTTCGCTTAGTGCTCTAGCCTGTCGGTACTGGAGTTAACTTGTGATAATACCGGTACAAATGGAGGCAGTCCGAGTGCAGTATCTTAGTGGCCAACAGCATGCAGGGCATCGTTGGTTCCTTGGGCATCCGCTATGGTAAACTACATAAATTACCCTAACCCTGGTGTTTCTTCTGACCCTTCGGAAGCCACTTTGAGGAAGAATACCCGGTTCATTACTTTCGGAATTTGAATGCCGTGGATCATTCCAAAGAACATTTCCCTCACACACCATTAAATCTATTATACCGGTAATAATCAATGAACGGCAGCTCTACTGGCGGCCAGAAGAAACAAAAAGAGAGGAACTCCGAAATCCTCATATCCTTGCAGCCGCGGTTATCAGAAATCGCCCCGGGGAAAGTTTTTCCCATCCGGAGTGGAGGAAGGGACCGTTAACGTGAATTGTTCCTCTGTTTCCTCTGTTTCCTCTGGTCCTTCTGCTTGCACTTGGGCTTTAACTAGTACTGTCTATAGCTACAATGCGTGTTTATGCGTTGTAAGTGTTACAGTACGAATAGTCAGGGTCCACCTCACCGATCGCGAGTCGTGCCTGGAAAGAGCAAACCAAGGTAGCCGGCTTCTTACTTCTTGCTTTCTCAACATCACAACTTCACCAGATAGCAAACAGATAAGTTGCATACCGGTACTGCTACCAATGAAGTTGTCGGGTTGGACTTTAGGCGCTGTAACCCTCCCCGGATGCCTTGCAGAATGGTAGAGAGGCACAGGCGTGGAATGTAAGTTACCGCTCTACCCTACCCACAAAGTCGAGGCCTTCTCGAGACTTGAATCCCAAGTCTTGGTTGGAGAACTTTGGGCACTTACCATACTCGGATTCCCCAGCAGCTCGACTGACCTAAGTTAAGCCTTGCGTCAAACTCCATAGCCACCATCGCAAGCCATAATATATGCGTCGCTTGCTGATCTCCATTGCTGGTTCTAGGCCTCAAGACGTGAGGTCCAATCAGTCCCCGTGATCGAACATCGTTTCTTGCCGAAACTCCCACTTTGTACCGTTGGGATTGGGGAGGTCTTGTTAAGACGGTCGTAGCTTGGACCGCCCTTGTCAAATGTGCACTAGTGCTCCGTGGCTCAACATTTCACAGTCTCAAGAGCAGTTCGCAGGCCTTCGTTCACACTTCTGTCTACCGGTAGTTTGCATTAGCGTGAATAGCAAAATTTGCAACCCACACCAAGTTCTGGACTGTGCGTAGTAGAACTTGTAGTGTTCGGGCCTTGTTGCAACACATCTACCCGAACAACTCGCCGCGAGATAAGCACCGTAGCGAAACCTCCTGTTTGTGGAGGTTCCTAGTTCTTCCCTATTGAGGTGCGAGCCCGGGTTCGCAAACAATGATCTGGTGTTAAGATAGCCCATTTATTAGGCAGGTAGCCTAGTACTAGCTGAACCCAATCATGGGACCAGGGGCCAGCCCCATTGATTGAACAGCGGTTGACCTCTACATCGAGCCATCCTGCATTATGATACTCACACAGTCCGAGGCCGCTCGATCATTTGAACATACAAGCATTTCTCTCATTAGATTCTGCCCGATGGTTGAGAATCACTCTCGCTCGTTGATGGCCTTGATACTGAGAGCTAAGACCTGCTTGTGCATCGGCGATTTGCAGAGCCGCCGCTCTCTATCATAGCCACTTGCCCGGACATCGCCTCAAGGGCGCTGCCCTCAATGCGCCAACCGCCGCCATCTTTGAGAGACCGCCTCGTCCGCTTTTTAGTGTTGAAATATTTCTCCCTAAACGAATCAGCGCCGCCCAGCAGCATCTGCCCCGGCGGGAGCCAAACATCCATGCCGCCTCCAACAATTCTCTAGCCATCAGGCTTTCCACCTGGTACTAAAGGGTGCGGAAACCGATCAATTACTACAGCGCATCCGGGGGGGCAGAGGAAAGGCGGGTTATGATACACCAGCCTCTGGAAGCGTGCACTCATGGGTTCCCGACGTTTTTGAACACGGCTGCTATTGCATAAGGGCAAAAAAATCGGCCGGAGCCTCAAGATTTTGATGGCATGCAATAGCAGCGTGTTCACAAACATCCGAAGATTACTGGTGCGGTATGATATCACAGAGTAGCACAGAATGCACCATCGGTTAAACTACGGTACTCTCCCCATCTCATAGTAATTAGGTTCCCTTGGAACCTTTCCAGTCGCCATGCCATTACCTGTCCGTGGGCATAAAACATCCATGCAGCGACACCCGCACCAGAATGTCAATATATCTTGTATGTCTGATTCACTCTTGAGGCGTCCCGATAAAGTCAGGTGAAGCCCCAGGGCCGCAGCCGTATGGAGCTCCTAGCTTCTGTTTACGCTGCGGGTCTAACCAGGACGGATCATTTTACCACCTACGTAGCATCGCGAGAGCAGTTGCCACGGTACGGATTTAGACGTGTGTTTTTTTGGCCATAGCCTGGTGGTATTTGATACTGTATGGTAATAGAAGAACAACACACAGCGGTGGGTTTCACCCATTACGAATCACATACCGGTAGATCAGATGAGCTCCTTAACTGAAGATCGTTTGGAATATTTGCCGCCCTAGATACATGTCATATTCCCATCCCTCTGGGGAGGTACGGTACGGTGATATTGTGATGCTACCGGTACTACTCTGTACTGTACTTTATGTCTCGTTACTACTTTCCTTGAGGGAGAGGTAGAAAACATAAATACTGCTAGGTTGGGAATACCGTTAGGGGAATTGCGTGCATTGGCACCTGGCACCATTGTGGAGCATCGGCATAGTACTTCACCACGTTTAACATCCCTCTTGTCTTGAGTTTGATCTCCACAGTACGAACTAGATGGGGTAGCTCCGAAGACGTGCTTTCTACGTTCGAAGATCCTCTATTCATAGGCACATAACGCCTTGATCCTGCGGCTAATCACCATTCAAGTTTGTGAACCCAGAATTGAGTGGTGGGGCTCGAGGAGAGCTCCTTTTTGGTGACCAAGGAAAGGGCGTATGATACGATATCATACATTTTGGTCGGATCATTTCGAAGGTGAAACCCTGAAAGAAAGCTATTGCAACCACCCTTTGATTTGCCCCTCCTCCTCTCCCCTCTTCAGTCGTAAGTTGAACCATCGTGGCCCGACTCGGATTGGAATTGCTGCATATTACCACGAGAGGGGTTTTTTTTTTGCAAGAATCACGAGGGGTGATGGAAAAAGCAATGAGAAGAGGAAACGAACTGTAACGTTAATGTGCTCGTAGGTGTGCTGTATCATACAGTACCTTCTGTCATTTCCGTGACTTTCATCGATGAATTATCGTTTGGACCCTGAATTATACCCGCATAGCATATTTCATCTACCGGCTCCCGTTGAGTGCTTTTTATTTTACCCTAACCCTTACCTGGCAGCCTAAGTTCCGCGGCAGACGTGATGCAAGCTCCTCCGAATGTTATATGACTGGGGAACTCTCCGCTACAAACTTTACTTAGGGGCATGGTGCTCGCCCGGCGCAGCGGGCGGACCTTGCAAGTCGAACGGCCAATCCAAATGACAACGAGGGAATGGTACCGTAACCGTGAGCATGATGCAAGTAACTCACTTGTACCTACTGGATGGTAGAAGACTTGAGAACCCTTGCTGTTTAACCTAACCAGAGTGGATAGCTCTCCGAGATATTCGCATCTGAGGTTTACTAATCAAACTTTTCGGTCCTTCCTCATCCACCACGCTTAAGACACCGCACTGGTTTTGTACCGCAGTGAGAGAGAAAGAGTTTCCGGTATCCCGGTTTCCGGCACTGAGATCCATATTACGCACTTTGCGTTGAAGCAATCTTCTGGGGATACTCTGCACGCCATCCTTAAATTCCGCAACAAAAAAATCCTTCCGGAACCCTCCCTCGTTCGTCCACTCAGAGTCAAGACACTCTCCAAGGCCTACGGCAACCGTCCGCCCGCAAAGCGCAACCACTTTCTCCTTAAGGCCCTGCACCACTACGAAAAAGATCTTGGCAGGGTCCGCAAACATCAGCGTGCCGTGCTTTTCTCCGTTGAAGTTTGAACTACCGGTAAGCGTATGGCTTTGCAGGACGCCTTCCCTATTGCTTTTGCGGACCGCGTTGAGATGCCCAACCAAGGCCCGCTAGAAGCTTCGTTAATAAGGAAGGAAGGAGTTTGACAACTCAACGAGACTAGGATCTAGGATTGGGGGCCGGAGACGGGTGCAGGATTCTGTGGAGATGAATCTTTTCGCGAGAACGAGTTCCGCTTTCTAGAGAAATATTGTATACGGCAGCAAAGCGACTGGTTGCATTTTTTAGAGGGTAATAATTTCCAGCTTTCCCTGAAAATGTCTAAGAATGACTAAGTGGCACTAGAATTGAGTCTCATGCCATGAGCGGAGAAGGAAAGAGCGTAAAAAAAACTGAAAACTGATATTGAAGGAAAGTATCGTGAGGAGTAAAGGGGGTTTGAGACGAGGGGAAGGAAAGATGAGGGACAAAATTATTTCTCGCCCCCGAGATATAATAATAATATGATATTTCAATGCTAGTATGTTTCCTACACCTACGGTACATCATGGGGTCAGGAGTGCTTACACCAAGGTTAAGTTACTCATATCCTCTGTTGTTCTTGCTTTTTCTACCAGGAGTCTACAAACACCACTTAGGGTCTGCTTGGGAGACAGGCACAGTACCAGTAAGGCCTCGGATTGAGGGTAAATTTAGTAATCCATGATGTCGACCAGTCCTGCAGTCTTGAAAATAGTTCAGGAGTTTAGCACCACGCCAAGTCATGGATGTTGGAAATCTTGAGTGTTGTAAAAATGACCTGAAAATCAATGTTTGGGGGCTTTACCCCCCAGGGGCAATTTCTGGGTTCTCTCAACGGATGGTCAGTACTGGTACTTGTACATGTTGTACCGGTAGTTCTCCACTAAGTCTGCCAAGATTACCTTGAAGAATTGTGTTAGGTGGTTTGGTGCAGTGCAGGTTATTAGCATAACTTTGCCTCTCTGTTTGTTTGTTTTTTTCCCATCACTTTCCTTTGCCCCCCCTCCTATTGGACATTTGCTGACTATCAAAATGTTGAATTTCAACATACTGGATCCTGCTTGGAACAATTCTCTGGGTTGCAGTATTGATGGGAAATGTGATTTTGTTTCCCTTTTTTCTCTCTTGTTTGAAGGAAGGAGGGGTAACGTTTATAAAGTCTAAGCAACTCACTAACAAACTACCCAACTCCTCATCTGGCTAATTTCTGGTTTCCTGTCCCTTGAACACACCGCAAACCATGGTCTAACATGCTTCCCCCTTGGAATGACTGCTGGTAATCCTTGGCCCGGAAACTATGGTTTTTGTATTTTGATTACCGCCAAACAGGCCCTCGACCTACTATTCTGCCTCGGTACCGTGTTGTGGGAGAGGAAGTGTGTGATTCCCCGGAACAATGACAATGCGGTGCTAGTACCGAGGTTTACACAGCATGAAACCTAATCTCTACTCGTATAAGTCAATCCCCACAAATCTGCGTGGATGGTTCGGGGGAAACACGACCAACTGCTGTTTTGGAGTGCGTGATGCTCTTTCAGTGCTACATTGCGGTGCAAAGGTAGTATAGATTCCGTAAGTTATGATTCCAGTGAGTCTCCTCTTACTGAGTGTTGGTAGTACTGCGCTCGTACAGTGCATTACAGTGAGCGGAGGCTCTCCGTCAATTGCGGGGCCAACCCCCGGCTCATGTCAAAAACCACTAATTCCGAACCGCACCTGTGGGGGGGAGGATTTTGTGCCGGGAAGTCACTTGTGCTACTGAGAGGAACTGTGATTAAGCGAATATTGGGGCGGTATCTTCGGTAGAATTCCAAGCACCAAAAATTGAACCATGGCTTGAATACTGCGGCATTACTCCGCGGACGCTCCTCCCTTTGAATTTCGCCCAAACAGGAGCCAGCAGTCGAAGGAGTAGAAGGGGTAAAAAAAAAAAAAAAGCAAACTTCCTCCTCTCGCTCTACCTCTCCCGCTCTCTACTACCAAGACCGAGCATGTCATTTGACTTTGTATGGGGAGCCTATTCATAACCCGGCCCGGCAGATATCCGCCGTTAGTTGAGAAGGTCTCCCCCCGCCGTGGTACACAAACCCCTCCCTCCTACAGCAGCATCTCTCGAACACGGGTACACTATTCCCACAAACTGGCTTTCCAATTCCTGTCACCGATATCTCGCAAGTTGGCACACCACATCATCCCGGGGATTGCTGCAGCTCCAGTTGTCAGGTTATTGCACTTCGTTTGCGAAAATTCCAATAAAGCGGGGGATGAGTGCTTTCAACGTCGGGAATCGCCTCACGCTGTTATAGGCAAACTGGAAGTGATGCGAAAATACCTGGTTTGCCATCCAAATATTGGGGAGCCCTGCGGAGCTCTCAAAAAAAAAAAAACGGCCTTATCCAGAACACATTTATACTATCATGCTGTAATTAGGGACAATTCCTGTTTTACTTTTTTGATTCATTTCCCCGGGTCTATTCGGTAAAAGGGCTGGTTTGTACTTTTTCCTTGACGACAGAAATTACATAAAATATGATGCATAAGAGCACGTGCGCATTGAGCATCGTGGGAAATTTTCTCTGGGGGGGGGGGGGGTGACTACCGTATACTTCTGCCTCTACAGAATAGCGAAAAAGAAGACACTTGCTGGCAAGAGCAGCTGACGTCCTAATTGAGCTGGGATGAACACCGCTCAGCTAACCCCACGCGGATCGAAATGATATGATACTCTATTATATGCGTTCCCCACTGAGTGTACCTGACGGCTCGGAGCTGCTGATTTGTATAACCTGCATAGCTCCGGGAGGAGCGTGTACAATACCTGTATGGGGGAGGGGAAGCGGGTACTCGAGTATAGTAGCAATAAGATACGAGAAAAACAAAAGCCGTCCTTGACTCTTACCCGGATTGTGTATGTATAGTACTCGTACATGTGTTCGGCACGTTCCCGCTACTCGTGATTTCAATTTAGATTCGGACCCCGATGAAGCATGCGCCCTAGTAATGTCATTTGGGGGCCTGCCTCACTCGAGCTTACAGCACCATTCATTACTTTTCATGGAGCCCCCCTGGTGAGCATTAAGGTTTCACGTGATATCCAATGGATTGCGAGATGTGCTGCTTCCGTGTGTGGGGGTTGATGTGTGAAGATTTCGCCTTGTTAATTTTTTGGGGGGCGGATAAATTTGGGTGTAGAACCGTATGAATTGTGCTTCCATATTGATTGATGCACAGTTAGGTGGGGTATTCTGGGCAGGAACCGAGTCTC
Organism: Tuber melanosporum; assembly: GCF_000151645.1. NCBI lineage: Eukaryota > Fungi > Ascomycota > Pezizomycetes > Pezizales > Tuberaceae > Tuber > Tuber melanosporum. The sequence continues at coordinate 109,085 of NW_003299093.1, read as the reverse complement.
AGACCCCACACTTTGGATCTTGAACAGGATTCCTGCTTGCGATTAACAGGGACAGAAACTTGTCGGGTTATGGTTGGTATATTTGTACCTGTGTTGTGACTAGAGTGGGTTTGCCCTACCTCGACGATGTGGCAGAGGTGGATGATAGTATGATACTTCTTTAGTTTTTATTTTCCTCCTTTCACTCACCCACTAGATTACCCCGCTGCGCTAATTGCGAAGGCATTATCTTTGCTATCATACCCATCATACCACTGCAGTATCATAATGCGAGGGAGGGTACTTTTTTTTCACCCTTAATCTGCATCACTTGTCTGATTGAAACGTCTCAAAATTCGTGTCGGAACGGACCACTAAGTGTGAGTGAACTCCGATGACATTCGACCGATCCGTATGTTTTCGGACCGATTCTATCATGCCTCGGAGCATTGGATTGTCTGGACTGTGTGACACTCAATCGGACGAGATTAATATGTGGCCCCACGGCACCGGGGGGGGGGGTGATAATCTCACTGCCGGTAGAGAAAGGGATAACCTGAGGGAGAAGGAGCTGGAAGCCGTGATAACCGGTTGTGTTCGAACTTCCCCCGGCCAATGATTGTTTCGGATGAAATAGAAAAGGGACCCATGATAAGGAATATCATTTCGGGGGCCGGTATACGCTCCTGCCAGCGAAGCGAAGGACCGAGTGACTATATGTGGAAGAAACCATAGGTCAATGGACCAATATGTGAATTAGGATGTGTTATTTCTGCTTTGTGGGTTTTTTTTTTGGTGTCTCCTTCCTGGCATCACCGTCCCTGTTCAAGGTCCGCACATTTCTCACCTGTAAAGGGGAGTTTCAGGCAACCTGGTTGAATTGGCATAACCTAACTTGTCACCCCTTCGCTCATCGACTTGTCAGTGCCTGTTTTCCGACGAGTTCCCGGCGGTGACGAATTTTGAATACCGCCGGGCATCTACCCGTCATTCAGGTTATTGCGGTTGACCGTGTATATCGGATCCTGCACCACGGTCGGTCGTAATAACTAATCCGGCTACCATACCTTCTAGCCACTCACATCGCAGGGTCTACTGTACGAATCAACTCGCGCAGTACGAGTACAGTACTCGTGGCGACGGGACCTACAGCAACGCAGTTTAACACACTACTCGAGTACAGTATAGGTAAGGAACCGGGGGGTGTTCCTACGAACCAATTGAACTACCGCCATTTAAAGGCAGTTTTTCAAACAGTTTATCGCTAATTGACTGCTCTACTCTTCTGATGACTTCACTACGATATCTGGGTTACTTATCGCGAGATATAGAACAGAGCCTTAAAGCTAAGGTTCTGACAGTGTGTTGTCCGCGATGGCATTCATTGGTTGAACAGCAACGCACTCCAGATCTGCTTGAGAGAAACGCTGGAAAACCTCAACCTTACCTACCAACTAACTACTGTTACCATGCTCGAGTGAGATATGAATTGGGTGGGGTTAGAAGAATTAAACGGTGATCACCACCATCCGTAGGGGGGTGGTGGCATCCGGTATCATTCGGTGTTCTGTACTGTCAATTACTTGGGGAATACGATCCGCAGCCCCATACTTTATTCCCAAATGTTTCATCGCGTTGCGAATACCGGCTACGTATCCAGATGACGCTAGCCCCGATCGAATTGAATCTCTAACATGGAGGAAGCGCGGCAGCCTTGATTGGCTGTTTTGACACTCAACGAAGCTGATGGGTTCCTCAACTTTGACCTCTAGAGACTTTGTGATTTCTCATTCAGGGTACAAATCCTAGGGATGTGGTTGGTCTAGAACTGCATTTGCCTCACATCCAGAGCTTTCTCGTGATGTCTCTATTGAGGAAATACAGACGTCATCTAGTCACTTTTGAGAGATATGTTTGCCAACCGCTGGCTCTGGGTGTTTAGTGGGGTAATTCTAATTGGTGAGGGCTTGGTTTGTGATGCACGATGCTCCACCACTCACTTATGCAAACCAAGGAAAGGCACCCGGAGCATGCTGCTTGGAATCTGGTCTAGTCCCGGGGTGTAGATTCAAACCCACATATTATTATATTGCCGGTATGGTAGAAGTGCGTTTCTCGTCTGAAATTCGCCGGACGGAGAAGGAGAAGAAGGGGATTTAGCTTAATGGCACCGGCTTATACAGTATTGATTGACAGTTCGCCAAAACCCAACTGCCGCGCGAGGTGCGGCGAGAAGTTACGGAAAGTTACCTGAGGTTAACCAGCCAAATACATCCCTGTCCCTTCCAGTTAATGGTTTCCTACCCTTGTATGTATAATTCACTCATGAAGACGAGGGGGGGGTAACGGCGGCTAAGTTACCACCCTTTAATCTTTTGAATTGGACTCGGAAGCTGGCTGAATTGGAATGTAGCACACCTTGAGGGTTATTCTCGCGAGCCTCCGGTAGAGGGTCATTAAGATCCTAAAGAGTAGCAGCAGTTAGCTCCATTGCTCGATGTTTGAGCGAGATATATCATTTTCGTTGGCTGTCTCATTTTGGGTAATCTGATAGAGTACTCGTAGGGTTCGATACTCCCCTTTGTCCCGGAATTTTCCGGGGTCTTCCTCCTCTTTTTCGAGCGGCGATACGGAATTGTTGGCACAATATATGCGATACGGTGACTTGCTATCCAGTACGGTCTGTATCCGGGTTCTTGCTTGCTTATCCATCTTACTTACTTACCCGTACTTTGCACCCGGGTTAGGACCGAGGAGAAGTGCATTTACGTTTGGCTAGTATGCATGTCTCTAGTTTTCCTAAACTGCCCAGGATAGCGAATGGGTAGGACTATTCTCTTATAGGTGTCGGTGTCGGAAGGGTTGCCGGGGACCAAACAAGTTTTAGAAGGGCAACTGCCTTGAGAGCTACAACTGCTTCCTGGATCCTCTGGTATTCTCCACGGCTAGAATTTGATAACTGGATGGGTCTTGAGACACCAGTGGTCAGTATGAGTTGCAAGGGCTCCTTGGGGGAAGGTATGGTTCTTCTACTAGAGGAATAGATGCATTAGTTTGAGCACCGCCTGCGGGGAAGAAGGTGATCTGGATTTCCTGAATGGTAACTCGTAGACTAATACCTCCGTAGGCTGGAAATATTTTTTCCTCAATAGTATGATATCCGCACTCTTCGGCGGAGTACTGGGCGATTAAGACTAGAATGGATTAAGTTAGCCTCCCAGACATTACCTTACCTGGTTTAGGAATGATTCCTGGTAGGACAACCACGGCTGGACGAGCATGTGTGGCAACTCTATTGGTCGACCGAACCTCAGGTGAAGTAGCACATTAGCGTATTACCAAATACATGCGGACACGATGAATATGCATATTGCGCTTTCCGCGAAAGATGGGTAGCGATTTTGTCCGCCTTGCGGTGGAGCAAGTAAATGAGTATTATACGATACAAGTATCATACTAGTACGGTAAGTGAACCTTCAGCCTCCCCTTCACCCTTGCGACACCTTAGGGTGTTCACACCACACTTTTTCTTCCCACTGACCATTACCCCAAATAGTCTGGGCTCATCCGATGTTGATAGTACCATTCATTCCCCACTCTGCACCTATGATGTAACAATTGGCCGGGGTACTCAATTAACTTTTTTTTCTATTTCTATTGTTGTACTCGAGTACGATACGATGGAGAATGGGATAACGGTACGCTTTTTGAGCATCCCACTTGAGCAAGGCACCGATTCTCGTTCCTTGGATCTGGCATTGCGCTCTGATTGGTGGTAGGTAAGGCAATGATATCTTGTGACTTGCGGCGCTTGGTCCCTCGACACTAAGACTGACTTGAAACTCATCTTTGGTGATGATAATGACGGCCTACGGTTTCCGAGATTTACTAACTTGCTCGCTACCTAGATTCGGTGCCTTCGGAGTCAGTTAGAGAGAGACTTTTGGACCTCGCCGAGCAAGACAAAGTCTGTGCTGATCATTTAACATTTCTGCTGTATAGTGCTAACTTTAGTACTCTTCAGCACATATTCCCCCCCTAGCTATTAACGATGGGCAAGAACTTCCTAAAATGGTATAAAATAGATGATTTTGGCAAGTTCTACAGAAGGGGTACCTTGGGAAAAGCTTAATCGAGAGTCCGTTTGCGTGATGGTGAACTTACCGGTACTCCATGTAAATTGGCGAATGGTATTCCGGTGATTTTTGTGTTATCCTCCTTCATTCTCAGAGCTTATACACTTGCTTACTTACTAGCGGAGACCATGGCACACACATGGGCTGGTACCGAATTATTCTGTCTTTTTTTGGGTGGTGATGGTGGTGGGGTCCTCGAGATGGTCAAGCCCCCCACCGGACGACTTTGGTACATAATGAGTCTCCCTAGTTTTCCGCCAACAGCGGCACCCTAGATACCGGTATCGTGATGGTGGGATCCGGGCAGTTGGGAAAACCCTTCCGGGCGGTGACATTCTGGGGATTCATCATGTACAGTACTGAACAGTACTGTACCGCACGGAGTAGGGATAATGTTATTTTTATCTTTTACTATTTATTTGCCCATGGCCAAAACCGACCCCTATCAGGCATCTCTTGTCATTCACGCGAGTGCACCGGCCAGTTTTCAGTGCAGAAATTTCTGCTCTACTTGGTCGTGATTGAAAAAGGTTGGATTATCGTGTGCAACTAGCATACCATCATGATAATCCAACGCTGGAGGTCGGGTTCCTAACCCTATAACGCTCGAATTAAGCTATTCCTAGCCTAAACAAGGCTTAGTACAATACATAATAATATCATATTCTCACTTATTAGAGCTTGCAAACAAATGCCGACAGAAACTCCGACACATTGGTCCCACGATGGCTCGAGCGTACCGCATGCAACAACTGGTCGTTAAACACTTTACTGTATACCAGCCAGATTGATTAACTCCCCAACACCGCTACGAATCGCGCCGTCGGTCTCGAACAACAAGCCCCTTCCATATCTCCAGTACCGGATCGGTCTCGGGGGGAGAGATGGTTACTTGTGTCGTCTCGCGCATTCAATGGCTCGTTTGGCCGGTCGGAATGTCGGAATGGGTGAAGACAAACAGGCAACACTCCGGAAACCGCGCCGAAAAAGCACCTTTTTCCGCCAGTCGCATCAAGATCTCTGCATGGTATGCATCGATCGACGGGTTAAGACAACCTCCAATGTCAACGTATCATACCAGTCCCCTCCCCCAAGAGAGGAGGTCATGAGTCACATGTACAGTACAAGCCACTCCAAAAACTCCCATACCCAACCAACCAAGGGGATGATGTAGCACAAGTTCCTAAACCCGACGAACAGGAGAAGATCTAGTAAAATGTTCCTAACTTCCCAATAAAGTCCGAGACCGACCGACCGACCGCCTTCCCTGTTCTTCCGCCCCTTGTAAATACGGTAAGGTAGTCAAACCTTACCTATAATCCGCTCCGGTAGCGGTCCACATATCCCACATCTTGAATCCCTAAAGTGGTCAGCGATAACCAGTCCCCCCCCCCCCCAACGCCCCCACTGAGAGGATATAATTGTACAAGGTATCCCTCCCGAAACAGTTGCGATTCTCGTGACGACTGTCTCACCGCCCGTACGGAGACTCCGGAGCGGGCGAAAGACGCGCGCTATGCGTAAGCATGAATCCGCATGATAAGTCGTCCCCTCACGGGCGCTCACTCGCTCGGGCATTGGTCGGGTTTGTTGTAATATGACTTCCAAATATGCATTGGTTTTGTCATTGACTACGACAGAATATTTTGATATGGGTTCATTAAGCGATTGAGCTCATTACACGGTTGACTAGAGCAGAGATTACTCGGAAACTCTATCGCGGTACTATGATAGTTTAGTTTCCTCGCTCGTGTTTCCTTTCTCTTTACTACTACATTATGTAGTATTGTTGTCGTTTATTTTTTCTTTTCTCTTGCACAAAGCGCATGTCATGGGTGATTGTAGCGCGCTCCCCTGTAGCATAAATAGGGCCCTATAGCCCTCCGGTAGAGCATCAATCGAGCAAGAAGTACAGCTTCAAACAAGAATTACAACAGGATTCATCAGCGGACCATGCTGAATCGAGAGGCTCTCCGCCAGCGTTGTTTCAACGGATCGCTTTCGGTAGACCGGCTGTAAGCGCGCAAGTCATGGGTTCCGATTAACCTGGTTTTTTCTATGATATCTGTATGAACGGTTGGGGGAAGGATTGGAGTTTCATACCGTCTGCCCCGACGGCGGGCGAGGTGGTCGTTTGTAACTTCAATGTTATCCTGTCTAATGCCATCGTAAGTGACCGATTCATCGTCTTTAGGAATATGTGATCGACATTCGGACCGATCACTCGGCAGGGTGGGGATTGTGCTGGAATGGATGATGATGTAGGGCAGCGGTTTGACTGGAGGTTGATAGGCGCGTATAGCGCATGGGATTGAATCCAATGTGGATTCTCTAGATGGTCGAACATTACACAAGGTAGAGTTACCCACTGTGTGTTTTTTTTGTTTTTTTTGGCTAATCTACAGTTGTGTCGGCCGGGCGTGCAGTCACATACCAACTTTCGTCTTCGCAGGTATTGTGTATCGTGGATTGCATAGGTTTGTATCGCAGGGATAGACCTGTCAGTCTCCTTAATCTGATATACAAACCTGTGTGATAGGCCTTATTCTCGTGAGGGGCATAATGGTATAATAGTAGACTATTATCCCGAGGGGCAGGTCTTCAGAAAAAAAAGAAAAAAGTGCATAATTCATACCGCATCACTCGTGAAACAATCCTCCATAGACAGACTATAATAAAGAAGGTTGGAGACAAACTCTCCATAGAACCCGAAGCACCCTCGCAAATAACATTTGCGCCCACAGTTACCCTCGATTCTCTTCTCGCGGGAAGGGTCAGCGCACAATTTTTTCCCCTTTCATTCTGCCAGCCCGTAACCCGAGATCGCTTCGTTAATCTCATAGGAATAGTATCCCCTCTGTGCTAATCCTCTGACCGAGTCGCCTCTGTTGTTCTCGATATCGGGTCTTATGCCACCCCTCGATAGGAATAGACCAGCCGAACTGCCTCCAACCTGCCTAACCGGACCGCGACATGCAAAGGGATTTCTTTACGTAGGTTGACATCAACACGAGGGTCGCACAGGAGAATTTCCGCCACATGCCATTCACGGCGCCCAGCCGCTATATGTAAGGCTCTCTCCAACCACCATCACCTTGTGCATTCACATTGATCCTTTCGTCGCCCGGAAAAGCCCGCACTACACCTGCGTTCCGCTCGTTGGCCATACAGTCATATCGCAGGAATTCGGTCGTGTTTAGCTCGCTCGGGTCGGTGCGCTCAATGGCCGATAGGATGCGGGTATCGGATTCTCCGCGTCTCGTGGGGAATGCCGCATTGCACCCTTCCCCGGAGCTCGTCGAAACTATTGACTATATTCCCGTCATCTATCTGGAAATACGTTGTCTCATTGCCGCCACGAGCGGCCCGCATCAAGCAGGTGCTTGGCACTAGGTGGTTCGTAAGTATCTTTGCTTCGAGCCATATTGTGGGGAATACTGTAGTCTACATAAGATCTAGGTTATCACCACCACGGCCAATTTCCCCAACAACTTCCTCCCTCCATGTCTGTGACAAAGGACAGGCGGCGTCATTTAATCCGAAATAAAAGTTGCGAGTTCCAAAACACTATTGACTCCTAACTTTTCCGTTTACCACCTTGTTGACCCATTTTCCCAACAAAGTCGCAGGTGAAGATAATATAGCTAGCGCAGGATGAAATCAATTTGACACCATGAGAACCTCAGCAAAGATCTATTCCCCGCCGGGAATCTTATGATCCAAACCACGTACTATATATAAAACCACAGGTTCTTTACTATTTGACGCCTAGGGAGGGGACTCAGTTTCCCCACAGTCGTAACCTCCCAGAGCCAAATTGGGTATGATACTCATCGAGCATTATGTAACTTCAACAAGGGTACAAAGTACCAGTATGATACTATTCCCCAATAAATGTTATATAAAAAACCCATTAGAAAAAGGTGTCCCAAGACCCCCCCCCCCAACAAATGTCTTATCACATCATATCTTGAACCACCTCCCAAGGACTTTAGCGGAAAAACACTGCTCCTCCCGCTCAAGAAACAAAAAAAGAAAAAAAGAAAAAAGAAAAACCACCTTCCAACATGATAAGTATCTGTTACCAAATTAACATTGCATGATGAAATACCACACCTAGAGGTCAAGATGTCAAGAACCAATTAACCCCCCCGCAGCAACCAGCAAGAGCCCGGGATTTCATTCAATTCACGCTCGGGATGAGTTATTATTGAACGAGCCGTCATCTACTCTAGGGTAGGGTAATTGGAATAAATAAATATCATACTGTACTATGGGGGACTGGGAGATTGGAGAACCTAGACTTCGTCGATGGGGTTTGCGGGGGATTGCTAATGTTGCTATGATATCAGTGGTATGATAATCCGACTCTGGACCCTAGATCTAACGGTTGAGGTTAGCGATCGGCGGTGTATCATAGCAGAAAGAAAGAAAGAGAAAGAAAGAAAAAGGGGGGGAGAAGAAATTCTTTTACTTTTTTTGCCTTGGAGAAGTGGATGCGAGGTCTGAGATGGGATTGATATTTTCTAGCTTTGTATTATATTATGAGAGTGCTGTGCAGTGCAGCTAGCAAAAGCCCCACTTGGGAACTCGAGCATCAGCGCTCGCTCCTACCCATACGCATTGACTCACCATAGTCGTTTTCAGGTCGAATTGAAGGCGAGGGCGATGGCAAAGGCCCCCCTTCCGCTGTTGACCACTGGGGTGGTTTGGAAGCGGGATATGCGGATTTCTGTCGCGGCACGGATTATAACGGTAGGGAAACGAACATGCCTTTTTCCCTTGTGCTCGATGGATAACACGTTTCTACAAAAACCTAAGTTAACCGCGGGCCATCATCTCCTATTACGGCACCAATTCTCATCCCCTCTTACCGTGCGTAATAAAGAACACCAAATACCAAAAAACCATGGCTCCATTACTAAGTAAACACCAGAAAAGGCTTGTTTTGATATCATACCGTCTCCCAGCCACCCCCCCCCACAAAACCGCCCCCCAGTTAAGACTCCCGAGTGACACCCCATGAACCCATAAATCCCATTACTTTTCCAACAATGCCATGTATGCACACTATAAATTCCCTCATTCGATCCAACCCAAGTCGCCAACATCATAGCCCACGTAGCAAAAAGAAGAGAAAAGAAAATGGCAGTAAATTTACAAAGCGAACGCTCTCTATCCCTATGTGCAAAATCCCCCTTTTTTAAAAGACTACTCCAAAACACATTTCTCCAACGTTAAATACCGAGACCGTGGTGCTTTTGGTGCATGTATACGACGCAAGTATATCTATCAACAAGACCTATGTTAACCCATAAACTATAAAAGAAGGGCGGAGCAGTGATTACGTACCCAGAGCAACACGCAGCCTCCATGCCATGTAGACAATACGGACACCTGGTAGCGCCGCCATTCTCAACCATGGCTCTGTACATTATGCTTGGAAGGTCGTGCCAGTATTTACATCTGCAGCAGATAACGAACAACTTGGCAACCGGTTTCGACGGGGCAGACGGACCCGCCGCAGAGCTACTACTTCCAGCCCCGGCTACGGAGCCCTTCGTTTGTCCGAGGTATTCTGATGGCGGGGGGTATTGCGGGTCCGCGGGGTGTCTCGAGGAGCCCTTTGAACCTTCTTGAGCATGTTTGCTGCCTACTTCCTTGCCTTTACCTTTCCCTGTAGATGGTGGTACGGGGGCTGAAGGGGAAGAAGGGGCAGAAGAGGAGTCAATCTCGTGACGGAGGGGGGAGCGAGACTTCCCCTTAGATTCTTTCTTTTTGTGGGCTGGTGGTGGCCCGGGGACAGGATTTTGACCTTTCAGGCCTTCGGTGGGGGATGGCAGAGAACTACTTGCTCTACTCTGCTCAGAGTTGGCAAGGTATCCTTTGTCCAATTCTACAGGGCGAGTTTCACCGTCCCTAGAATCAGGTGGACTCAACGGCTGGCCGGATCGAAGCTGTCGCTCAAGTAGATTCATCTGCCTAACTGCGACATCGAGCCCGACAATCTCATTCGCATCCACGCCGCTCTCATCTGCCCGCTGTATCTGACGAGCCTCAGAAGACTTCATTTTCTCCCCGGATGCATCCTTCGAAGAACCGGCGCCGCCCAATATCGCACTAACCCCTGTTCCTTCTATCGGACTTGTAGGAACGCTATTCTGCTTTGAGGTTCTCTTTGAAGACGCAGCGCTCTCCGCCTTTTTTTGTGCCCGGAATTCTTTGTACTCCTGTCCGAATTGCTTATACTTAGACTTTTCGGCGCTTGGGGGCCGGGTACTCGAAAAGCTCCCCTTCCGCCTGTGGATCCACCCACCACCGTCACCAACGCCTACCGGCGCATCACCGTCGGGGCTAGCTGCCTTCACATCCTCAGGGCTAGCACTTGCACCTCTCGAATTTATCAACGCCAATTTCCACCCACCTAAGAAAGAGCCCCTTTCATTCGACTTTCTATTCACTTGTGGTTTCGGGGGTGGTTCGGCGAACTCTGCGCCATTAAGTTCCGGGGATGGTTGAGGTGATGTTTCAGATGATGAGGGCAGTACGATAGGCTCTTCAGCCGTGATTGCGTGAAATGACATCGGTTCGGGAGTGACCTCATTGGCCTCCGATTCCTGAGATTTTTGCGGCTCCTCGACCTGCTGGGATTGATGGGGCATGGCCTGTCGCGACCAACGTGATGGTGGAGTAGAAGTATTCTCAGAAGGTTCCGGCGGAGCGGAGAATGAAGCTGGCTTATATTTACTCCGGCCCGGATAAGTCGGCGATGGCTTCGGTTTCGAAAACGGGTCGTCGAGGTTATCGAAACCAAATCCACCGGATTGAAATGAGGGAAGTGGGGGAAGAATAGGCGATCCATTAGGAGTTCTCCCTCCAACAAGCCTCTGCTGAGCAGGAGTAAGCGGTGGTACATTCGTATCCAGTGGCGTAGTAAAACTTTGCGCCTTCACTGGCGGACCTGGGCGTAGTGAAGGAGACACATCAGGCTGAGCCTGCTGGAGAAGATTATTCGGATATTGTGCAGTTCCTAAATACGAAGGCTGGACCGAGCCGGGAGGCGGGGTCGAGGGAGGTGGAGAAACAGGTATACTGCTACTACACATATCGTAGGAAAAGGACTTGAAAGCTTCTTTCCCATTTTTCTTTAATAGCAAGTTCGGCGGTCTCCGCTGCGCTTGTTGCGGTGGTGGTTGACCTAGAGCAGGTACCAGACTCCCCCCTAGTTCCGTTTGCTTCGGAGTTTCAGTTGTTGCCACTAGCGAAGTTGACGCCGATCTACCATGTTGTTGCTCATGGAAGTTCCTAGCCATCCTCAACTCCGGAGAGCCGGATTCTGGAGGGGTCATCACGCCTGCCGGCTGAAGCGGAAGAGGAGGTCTTGAATGGAATTCCTGAGGCGACCGGTCCCCTTTGTGTCCATCTCCGGATGGATGGGGAGTTACGGGGCCACTGAACCAGCCATGTTTACTGCTCGTGGACCTGCTAGATGACGGTCGGGACTTCGGTAATGAGACAGTGGACGACCCAGCCGACGGCAGCCTCTGGTGATTCGTGGACAAGGAAGGAGAGGGGGGATTGCGCCTACGGAGCTTCTTCGGGATCTTCTTTGGCGTGACCGGCGGGGAAGAAAAGGCAACAGGGGCCGGAGACGAACCCGACGAAAGAAGTGGAAGCAGAGAGGGCATCACTCCTAATACCAAAACAAGGCTTCTTCAAAAGGGTGAAAGAAGGGAGAGTTAGGTAGAGGATCGAATTGAATTATTTGTTTCTTCCTGAAAACGAGAGGGAGGTAGGCAGGTCAGCCTGGTGGACAGAGGCCGGGAAGCTGTTAATGTTAAGACCGGACGGACGGGAAGAGTGTTTAGGACTAGGGCACAATAGAAATGTGGCGAAAATCGTGGACGAATCGTTGAAGAATACTAAAAGCCTCCGGGCACGGCAGGGAATGACAGACGCGAGTGAAACTAGATTTTGTGCATATGCGGGGGACCAGCGGAAGTTGTTGAGCCCAGTCGAGTTGTAGTGGTGGGTAAGATAGAAATTGTACAGTACTCGAGTATGTATGTATGTATGTATGTAGCACAGCTGAAGGAAGGGAAAGAAGGAAAAAGCAGGGAAAGCTACGGATCAGATCAACGCCGCAGAGAGCACTTGTACAGAAGATATTAGAGTGAGAGAAGACCACCGGAGTGTCGACTAAGAAAAGGTGTAAAACAATTATGAGAGGCGAAAAGTAAAGGGTTGTATGGATCTGGGAGTGTGAATGATATCCCGTAAAAAAATGAAACCGAACCACAAACGAAGGGGATGTCGCGATCTGGCCGGCGGATATGTAGCAAGGCAAACAAGCAATCAATCAGCGAATACTTGTAGTTGAGGTTAGGATGTATCCTGACACCCTTCCTCGTCCTCGTCCTCCTCCTCCTTCTTCTTCTTCGTCTCTCCTTTATCCCCACGACAACAAAAGGGGAAAAGCCGGATAGCGACGCTTGAACTGTAAATTAATGAAAGAGCGGGAAGGAGGTATGCACTCGTACAAGAAACCCATCGGTACGCGACTGTGACTTACTTATAAGTTGCTGGCATGTCTCTCCTTCTGCAGAATATGTTATTATTGATACACGATGGTTGGGTGCAACTGAGACACTCTGGATCCAGGTTAGGAAGCGTTTGTTTGATAAAGGATAGCCCTCTCTCCCCCTTTGGCCTTGCTGTTTTCTTTCTTTAGCTACACCGGAGTATTTCCGCATTGGCCGGCGGTACATATGGATCAAGTTTTCAGAACCCCCGAAAGGTACCGTTGCTCGTACCGATCCAGCAAACAGACAAGAGAGCCAGAGTCATTAACGGCAGTAGCGGCAGTGAGCGATGCGCTCATCACCACATTGCTGTAACGTTATCATGGTACTTCCCCCTCCCCAGTACCCCGAAATACACACAAGCCATGATGATGATACTGTGGACAAGGCTTTTCGACCAGGCGAGTGAGCATGATGATGACCACCCGACCATGTCCTGGCTCAACAATGGGCAACATCACAACGGATCGAGTTAGGGGAGGGGGGGTGAGGATTAAGAATACCGCAATTGGCTCCCCTTCTCTCCTACCCTTCCATTCCTGGCGCATCCCCCACATACAAACATGACTCGATTGGGACGACCATCCGACTCCATCCATCAAATCCATCCTTGGATGTAGTAGTAAAAGTACCGGTACCGGTACTGTACGAGTACCGTATAGTACCGCATAGTAGGGTACAGTACGATACCGGTATTGTGCCCCAAATTCTCTACGGTATGGAATAGCTCCATTCATCTTAGGGTTTTTCACTTTACTTTACTCGAGTACTTTACTTTTACTTCACTTCACTTCTCCTCGACGTCTCCTCGGTGTCTCCCCCTTCAAGACTGACGCAGATGGAGAGAGCCCCGAATGGATGAGCGTTGAACCCCAGTTTTAAGTCCCTCCCGTAACCCTCGCTCGGTACCACAAAGTCAATAAGGCACTTTTCACAATATTTCTCTCCCCTTCAATATGCTCAAGTACGGTACTGTATGCTCGAGTGGTTCAGCCGCCTTGTCTTCACTTATCCTCGATTGACCCAGCAAGACTGCCCAGATGGAGCAGGATAACAAGTTGGAAACACCAACTGATCTATTTCCATCCACCCACCAACCCCTGCACTCTAGCCCTGTCCGTCCCATCCGGGATGCAACGCATACAAGTCACTCCGGCCTCAAAGAACATCTCGACAAGAAGCGCATCAACACTCGACCGCAACAACTATTCCCAAATACCGATCCTGATCGGAGAACAGCTCCACGGTCCAACTCTCAAGACCGCTCTGGTTAACTTGAGTGAGCAGGGGAAATAGCTTGTGCAGGGGCAAGCAACCCCGAACTCAACTCCCTACAAGTACAAAGGAATTGGGGCCAGATCAAAACCCACTAACACCACACGAATAGTACTCGAGCTCAGGGCGCTCGCAAGTCCCATCTTGGCCTACCACTTACCTAATTCGGATTAGCAATTGGACGAATCTCTGAACTTCTGCCAATAAGAGCGCTGTTCCATGTGTTCTGTGTACTTGTGCTCGAGTACCGGTGTCTCAGATAGTCTAAGTCCAACCCAAAATACTATTTATATCCCAACAACCTGAACCCCCGCTCGTACAGGCACCGGGAGATGTTTTTTCTTTTCTTTTCAGGTTAACCTACAGTAGATTACCGCTGTCTGCTCGCCAACTTTCCTGGTGGGCACTTGCACAGCTTTCCTCCTCTTCCTTGAGCCTCAACTCGAGAACCGCATTGACCACTCGGGTTTCAAGAGTTAAACTCGTCATGACTATACAGTAAAAGGGGGGATCCCCTTCTCTTCCCCTCCCTTCCCCCTCCCCCTCGATCCGACTCGATAACCGAGGCCGAGAAGAGAGGAAGTGGTCTCCACGGCGCGGTTCTAACCGCACGTCGTTGTTCTGTACTCGAGTACTGTGCCGGTACCGGTAACACACTGGGCCTGGAAGCGGATCAAACAGGGGAAAGTGAATCAGTCAAGATGCGCCAAAAAAAAAAAAAAAAAGTATGATAGAAATCTGAAAAATATCCATTGAGGCCCAACGCTGGGAAAACGAACTACAGGGGAGTGTACTCGAGTAGGTGTTATTCCTGGTATCATAACACATTATGTTGGGTTTGCCCTTTGTTTTTTCCTTTTTTGAGCTGAATTTTAGAGGTTTGATTTTTCGTTCAAAATTTCTGCAAGCGCGGGGCAAAATTCACATAATATCATAATAATAATATGCATACTGTAAATAGTATTATAACAAAGCGATTCACATCCAAGTCTAACACACACTTTCCCGGTCCACAATAGGTTACTGTACCTGCCAATCCGGCAATACCCAAGAACCTCACCCAATAAGTCCCATCCATCTTGGAGTTGAGGCGTGCAGATACTTTAAAAAAAGATACTCGTAGGAATTGGCAACAAAAAAACAAGCCACCCGCGTCTCCGAACGCTTTCGCCCTTTTCATAAACCCCGGTAGCATCATGTCATACCAAAGTTACCCAAACAACAACACTGC